>NW_026542596.1:22477369-22664250 GCF_028750875.1 Macrosteles quadrilineatus
ATATATTACAAATGAACGCTACTATTAGTTGTGCCTAGGGCGCTGACAGGGTCTAAAACGGACTTGAACACAGGTTAACCCTTTGATCTGCAACGGCTGATACATCAGACAAAGTTAATGTTAGGTAAAGCTGTACCTGTAGTTAGAAATTTGTAAACTAGGTAAGTTTCTGCTAAATGAATATGAATAATATGGGTCAAAATTTCTGATTCTCAATACTACTTATATGAAACTTTAATTATTTAGCCGAAACAAGTAGAATGTCTACAGCTTAGAACTGTTAACTGCTGTTAAGGGAAAGAAATGTTTTTAATTAATAAATGTATACAGCAGTTCTCTTCATTCTTTATCAGGTATCACCAATATCATGACTATTGTGCCCTCTTCATAAAAAAACTGTTAATTACTTGTGAAAAGTCAAGAAAAGCTTACAATATATAGATTACATGTGTCTGTTACAGGTATGACATAGATCTGGAGTATATGTTTCCGATGCTCCAGACAGGGTGTAATACTCCACAGAAGGAGTTGCATTACGCTCCGGCCAGAAAGAAACCTCCTCGCCGACACCCTCTTAAACACCCCCATCATACTTGAAGGGAAACCTATGTGATATCGTGTATAAATTATGTAAAAAGTGAAATATATGTATATATCTAAAACATAAAAATATAATCATTTGCCAAGTTAAATAATAAAGTCTCTCTTTAGTGGTTTTATGAAAGGATTTTATTCAGTTATTTTAAAATTAAAACAACTATACATCTTTAGCTATCTTAAATCTTTAGGTCTTTAGCTATCTTAAATACAATTAAAGTATTTTTTTTTAATTTTCCTTTCACCACCTCTAAATGGGGATCTGATTCTAATTGGCACAATAAAAAATAATGAAGAAAGAGAGTTAGTGGATATGGGGGCAACACTCTCTCTGCTGAAGGAGGGCATCAGTAGTCAATCTTTGATTAAAAGTAATGTGTGTGAGTAAGGGTGTGATGTTACTACATCATTACTAGTGGAGTACTACTAGTGGCACTAGTGGATTACAAGGGAGTAGCAGGAAACGATTTGGAAATTCTAGGTATTCAGAAATTAGTTATCAGTAATGGGGACAAAAATTATCCTGTAACATTTCGGACACTTAAAAATACCACATGAAGGAAGATTTTTGGGTTTAGATATCTTAAGAGCGATAGATGCTATTATTGATTTAAGACAAGATAAAATTGAGTTTGAGGGAGACCCATTACTATGTGACGATGGCCATTCATTGGAGGGGAAAACACCTAATCCGTATCCCAGTGGAGATTGTAGTATGGCAGGTGGACCTCTCTGAGAAATTGTTTTTGTATCCGGTAAGTGAGATAAGGGTCAGGGCAGTACTGAAAGCGCCACCTGAATCCCAAAGCTTAGCTTTCCCCGAAATATTGTTTGTTCAATCTGGAGATTTAGACGTAAGAGGAGTTTTAGGTGCGCACGTAATAAGTAGAGTTTTTGAAGGACCGGGTACCTAGGGAAATACTACAGTGCATAGTGTACAATGCCAGCTGGTAAATTTGAGTAAAGAAATGTTGAGCCTAGAAAAAGGGGAGCGAGTGGTCTTTAGCTACCCAAGTTGTGAATGTGTGTGTGATTGATGGTCAGCATAAAAGCCGGGAGCTTGTGCTACCAGTGAATGAGCAAGAGAATATGAATAATGATGGGGCTGGGGCAGGATATTCTGCCAGGGTAACCCAAGCCTTTCAAAGCAAAGGCGGGTTCTTTGTTTCAATGGAACTAGTGGTGTCCTTGGGTCCGGTTATTATTATCAGTTGCCAACATAAAGATAAGTACATCCTGTGGTTGTACATATCTGTCTTCAAATTAGACCGACCAATAGAAAGCCTTCATTCCAAGGATTCGCCAAATAAGGAAATTTTGATTATGGTAAATCTAAGAGTTGGGGATTTGCGACTCATGGGTTTCAGCCCGAGAGATAGATCATTCTTCTGTTGATCCCTGCTGGCAGCACTTAGAAAGAAAGAAAGAAAGAAAGAGTTTCATTTCTCCATAAATATACAAATATGTACATAGAGAATACATACATTGATGATGAGTAAGTACAATGTCATCTCAAAGCTTAAACTATGCTAAGCTTATGTGCTTTTATGTGACTGTTAAAAAAGTCATTCAAAGTATAAAATGCATTGTCAAATATTGCCTGACCTTCTTCAAAAAACTTACCTCCTGAGATTTAAGTACTTCCTCGGGCATTGTCAAGTCAGCCAATTTTTTTAACATGTTATAATTCTCTAAATTATAAACCTCTCAATAATCACTTAGGACTAATATTTGCAACCATTCCAAATATCTGAGAGCTCACCCAGGCCCAGCCATGGTGCTGTTGGATAGTTTAAAGAATAAAATTAAAAAACCCTAGCCATTATTTAACCACAACTTTGCCTTGTGAAGTAATTGCATATGTAGTAATGGTGATTAATAAAGTATATAGAGACTAGCTGACCCGGCGAACTTCGTATCGCCTAAGTTATAGGTTTCCCCTAAGACAGACCGATGGAAAGAAAGTACCGTTACGTTTAATTTTCAAGATGATCTCGTTCGCATCACTCAATCACGTCCTGGTTGAAGTTCGTTCGCTACGCTCACTCACCTTTGGGTTGGAGCTCGTTCGCTACGCTCACTCACCTTTAGGTTGGAGCTCGTTCGCTGCGCTCACTTGCCTTCAGGTTAGCTCGTTCGCTACGCTCACTCGCCTCCAGGTTGAAGTTCGTTCGCTACGCTCACTCACCTTTTGGTTGCAAATTAGCTGTTGTCATAAATGTAAAAGAAATAATAGTGCTGCACCCTGTTGGTAATCCTTGTAACTTTAATGCTATTGAACATCATAGAACAGAACCAACTTGTTTAATTGAAACATCTGTTAAGATTCATTAATTCCATTTCTCATAAGGTTAACATGGGAAACTCCAGAGCCACTGGGGCGGAGCCCTTTTAAGAATTTCGAAACGGGAAATAGTTTACGTCCGATTCGCATACCTACAGAATTTACACACCAAATTTCATAACGATCGGTGAAGTCGTTCCGGAGGAGTTTGCAGACAAACACTGTGACACGAGAATTTTATATATTAGATTTAATTGTTGTTCTTCATTCCCTAGCCATCCTGTGCCACAAAAAGGGTTAATAAATTCATTGGAGTAAAATATTTGGAGTAGTACTGCACCTACCAGGAAAATGGCCAGAACAGCAAAATGCTCGGAATATCCGAGGAGCATATTAATGACCAAAATAATTGCTTCTCTGACATTTATTGATCAGAGCAGGAGACTATGATGATGATTTTGTTATTGCGGGCGTTGTTCAATATTTTTACACTATTGGGGGAGATGAGGATAAATGTTTCCTTTACCGCAGGAGATGTTCAGGAGTTTGGTCCAATTGCAGATATCAACGATAGTTTCGGTGATCACGGGAGGCAATGATGGTGTTTCCCTGATCACGAGGGATAAATAATATGTATGGGGATTGTGGGAGACAGTCATGTTCTCCAATCTCCGTATGACCGTAGACTAGTAGAGGTCGAATTAGCAGGGTTCTGCTGCACTAACTGACAGGGTTTAACACGTTCACTGCGGATGTATCCGATCGGATACGGGCCGTGCGCTGTTCAGGTGCTGCCGTAACCGATCGGATACGCTTGGCAATGCCTTTCGTATATCATCGTTTTTGCTCTAGCGTCGGTCGAAGGCAGACCTATTCCACGTTAGCGTGTAGTCGGTGACTTGCTTTTTGTTGTGTTGTAGGTTGGTAGTAAAATTTCCCCATAAAATCCCTGTCTGGCAAACTTAAAAATCAACTTGTTGTCCCGTCTTTCTCCCTCAAATTGGCAATACGATGGGACCGGCTACGTTCCAAGCAGTGCTGCTATCTGTGAGTGTTTAGCGAACTACGTCGACTCTTGTTATAAACCAGGACATCACCGCACGCTATTTGCTATTCGTCATACCGAAATATGAGAGCCAATTCACTCCGCAATCGGGTTTGTTCGACGCCTGCCATTTGATGGCCCGCAGCGAACAAGTTAAGGAATGCTAAAAAAAAAAACAGTCTGTAAAGAATATAATGTGATGTTTAATTATTGACATTTTCATAAAACTGTTTTAATATTTGGCACTGATTGAAAAAAACAGCAGTCAATTTATTATACAAATAAATAAAAACTATTGGAAATCCGCCATTTAACGTCTTTTACACTAGGTTTAATATACAGTTTTATCATCTAAAAGTTTACAGTTTACAGTTGTTTTGTACATAAAAGGTAAGTGTTGAAAGTTATTGTTAAGGAAGAAAAATTTAAGTTGGCTTTAACGTATCTGTAGACAAATTAAATAAATGTATCCTACTGTCAAATATTCAAGGTTAACTGATCTTACTTGTTTCTATTTAATCCAAGATTGATTCTAAAAGACTCTTCACAAGGAATTTGCATGCTCCAGTCATTACAAAACTACAATTTTTAACATTTTTGCCAATACAAAAATAAGCATTAATACAATTAAAATACAGTATTTAATAAAAGAAACATTTATAGTTGTTTGTGATGGTACTGAACTCAGTTTTTAATAGTAAGATTTACATATTTTAGAAATTAGGCTTCAAAAGTGAATCTCTTATATTTGTTGTTTTGTGCCTGGATAGAATATATTAATTTATGTTGTTTAGCTTGTAATGATTTATTTTAAAAGTATGTACATAGTTACAGTACCTACCAAATAAGTGTTTGAAACAAGTATTTATGAAGAAAGAGGAGTATTAGGAACTGATAATACATACAAAAGTTTGATAATAAATTAAAGCGTTCTTACCAAATGCTTAACACACACAAAATACTATACATGTAAAACTAAAACGAAAAGTAATAACACAAGGCAAATACATTCAACTAACAAAGGTAATAAAGGCTAGCTGAAATTTTGAATTGACAAAGAGCTACATTACTAAACCAGTGTAATAAATTCTTATAATCACAATGTAAACAATCAATTCTTTTTGTATTGTTAGAACATGGACTAAATATTCTATTAATCAATAATTAATCAGCATGTAACCGGAAAATTGATGAAGCTTGTGTTTAAAAATTCAATTCCAACTTTCATTTCAAACCCTTAACTCCTTTGGTTAATTTCTTATCTCCTAAAAGTCTACATGTACGTAAAACATTTAAGTAATATTCAATGTAAATATCAAGGCACTATGATGTATAAAAAAGTTTCTAATATGAGGTAAAAAACTATGACTTACATATAGTTTTGTTCTTATTTACATCAAGTAGATAAAAACTTAACAAAACGAAAACGAAAATGTTTTTTTCTATTATGTACAAAAATAAAACATTTAACTAAGCTAGCTGTCACTTCACTATCACTTCACTAGAGTTCTGTATCTGTTTCTGGTGGGTATATGTACATGGCAGTAGACTCTGTCAAATATTCATCTCGAAATGCTTTCATTTGGTTTAGACCTGAAACATATTAATTAAATTATTTTCACATGACTTTGTCAGTCAGAAGTCTATGATAGATCTCCCATATATTTTTATGAACATTTTTCCATCTTGAGGTTAAAATTGGATTAAAAATATGAATTTGTTTGCTTATTCAAATATAACGGTAAAAAAGGTTAAATTAAAACCTATCTTTATCTCAGACAAGATCCGTTTGCAGACCAGTCGCCCAATCTAAGTTGACATAACATTCTTTATATTCTTCATACAATATCTTCATTTTGTTGCCCCTCAGCTATGATAATCAGGAGGTAATGACAAGAATATCTTGATGTAATACTTTAATACTTTTCAATGAAATGGCGGCTGGCCATACAAAGTAGGTACCATACAAAGTAGGTATTTTAAGCCAAGTATGAATGGAGATGATTGTAGGATGAGTGGCACGATCTTGTGGTCTTGTTAGTGACTAAGGCCGACATATTTTTTATACATATACAAAGCCTTCACCTTTTAGCGAATTTCCCTATAGGGAAGTAGCTATTACAGTAGGTGGCACGGTAAGACCTAGGCCCAGGACCGATATACTTTTTCATTTTCTTCTCCAGAGGCCAAAAACACCATTCGTAAAAATTGTGTATGTCTATGCACAAATACTAGAAAAAAACCCGTATGGATCATAAACATAAACAAATGACGTTGTTGGCCCGAATCCTATACTAATAGCATTGAACATATGTTTTGGAAGTTCCATTTAAGCAATGTTAAATCATGTTTATTTTTGGGCCAAAAACCTCATTTGTTTATGTTTATGATTATGATCCATACCGGTATTTTTCTAGTATTCGTGATATGTATGTATATATTTTTTTGTATCATTATGAACGCAAAAACTTTGTCCGATTAGGAGTAATTTTTGTCAGATTTTGATGAAATTCGGTTTAAAGGTGTAAGACAGGATAAACTTGAATGAGTTCACAGAGGGTTTTATGGGGAAAGAATATGTTTTTCTCATTTTTGACCCTAAAAACACAACATTTCCTAATCTCTCTCTAAACCTTTTTAAAGAGCTTAAAAAACCAAATATTTTAGTACAGTACATCAAAGGGGTTTTGTACAATTATTGGTGGCGGAGAAAATTCAAAAAAATAAATTTAAAATTCCCATGTTATTCTTAAGGAGAATATTGTAAGATGTTGTAGTTCACTTGTTTATGGATATATTTTCATCAAACTTGGCAAATTTTTAGTTTCACAAACTTCACTAACTTCCATTGATAAAAATGTATAAAAATTTGAACTAATGGTGTTTTTTGTCTCTGCCACATCAAAATGAAAAAGTAAATCGGTCCCGGGTCCATGTCTTACCGTGCCACCTACGGTATTAGCTACTTCCCTATAGGAAAATTTGCTATCACACCGAACACCCAACATATCCCAACACCCATTAATCCTGCATCTGGCAGCTACAAATCTCTGTACTGGCAGGCCAATTTTTACTGTTTGTACATTGTACATTACATAGGTTACTTTAAAGTTGTAAAATGGTGTGCTACCATACAGAAGTGTTTACTATTATATATTTTATTTTTCAGGAGATTACAAGGAACACATTTAAACCATTGACAGATCCCAAGAAATTGTGTAGAACTCTTTACGTGTAAGTACAAACAAAAAAGTAAATGGGCCTGTAAAATTTTTCTAAGGTAGAGGCTTGGGAAAAATACAAAATACTTTTTAATTAGAAATCCAAGATATGCAAAACTTTTAGAAAATGGTTCTTTGGGTGAAAAAAAAGTAAACAAGTCATATTTATTATTATTTGTATGTAAAATTTTTTTAGAATGTTACGTCACACCATGCTAAACACACAGTTGCATCATTCTAGGTTTTTATTCTCAACTTTAAAAATATTGTTACATCACGGTAAGCAAACAAACTATATATAAAAATAAACGTTAGAATCTCCTGTATAAAATGATATAAAGCAATATCTAATACAGTGATTTTTTCTGTTGAAACTTAGCAGTTAAACAAATTGATGCTCAAACAACTAGTGATCCTACTATTTGATTGACAGTAGAGAAACTAGTCATTAATTAGTATTAGTCGTTTGCCAGTGCCAGATGCAGGATTAATCACAGTGCTATTTTTAAGAGGAACATAAAAGGTTACAACTAATAATTTACTAAAAATACAAAGGAAGTTGAGTTGTTTAGTTACAAAAGTGTATTAGTGTGTGCTTTTGTTTAGCGCCCAGCTTTAACAGCATGTGATACTAGGGGACTACAAGTATATTACACTGCGATATCATACAACCTTCTTTGAGGACATACAAGGTCTAGGAGGGCCCCTATACTCCTCTGGGGATGCGGAATACTATCCCCCGGAAAACTAACCCCCCAGGTGAAACGTGACGTCACATAATCTGCTAACTAACCAATATGGAAGCCGTGTCCGCGACTGGAATACTATCCCCCCTAGACAAATCATACTATGTAATTTTAATTTTAATTTGAGTAATTCTGTTGGATAATAGAAAAGGCATGTGGTGAATATAAAACAGATTTTCGATATGTTACAGCAAGTTTGGTTGGTTAGGTTAGGTTAGATTAGAACTGTTTGACAACTAAATTTGAGTGTCCATGACTGGAAAACTGCCCCCCCCCCCCCGGTCTCTGACGTCAATATGACGTAGGAACCTGCTTGAGGGGGTAGTTTTCCGGGGGGCAGTCTTTCGGCGACCCACTCCTCTTCTTTCTTAGGGGGGGGGGGGGGGGGGTTAGAACTGCCACTGGATTTATATATAGAGATGGATCAGAATACTTTCCATAGCTGACCTACTCTGTTACTACAGTGCATAGTTATTGTGTATACCCTTTTATAAATAAGTCCAGTTGGCCTCCTAATTGTAACAAACCAGTGATTTATATTGCAGCACTGCCTTGTAAAAATACTATCAAAAATCACTCCATACAATAACACCTTCTGATGCCTTCATTTTTTGGTGAGATGCATACAAACACAGATAGAATAAAAAACTACAAAATCCCCTTTTAAAAATCTAAAAGTAACACTTGAATAAAAAGTTATCTACACTGATTTGTATATCTCCCATGATCGGAATTTGAGACGTATGGTTTACCTCTTATTTGGTGGGCTGGTAGTTGTTAGTGTTTGGGTCAGGATACTCCTCATATTCATCATCCCCACCATCATCATAGTCCTCCGTCGGGGGCTCCGGGGTAATAGACATGGAGGATGGAGTCGTGTGTTCACTCAACTCCTGCCCCCGCACACACACATGCTTGTTAGTAACACTTACCACTCACTCACACACTCACCACACCACACCCACTCCCTACTCATTTTGCCTCCTCTATTGTGGGATACAATAGTTAATTATTACTAGTTTTTTTATAGTTTATACAACAAATTCTGCATTTTAAAAGAAGAACCAAAAATGCTTTAAGGAAAAAGTGGTCCAAGCGCCTCAATGTTTTTGGGACGCCAGTGATCCAACCTTCCTTCTTGCACCAAAGTCCAAAACGCTAACCAATAGGCTAGCAACACACCAAATGGTTGAACACCTTTTAAAGTTATTGTTTTGATCAGTAACATACATTTTCTTTTGAAATAACCACTCAGTTTCAAAACTATTTACAAACATAAATATAAAAAAATCTATTTACTGACGAATTCACCGAGATTTATTTCAAAACAGTTTCCCATACTTAAAAAACATCAATTTCATGTAATTTCACTAATAGGTTTATATTCGACCTTACCACACATCCAGAACTTGAAAAAGAAGTGGATACAACTGAGCTGAGTAATTCAGCTAAAGTTGTTCCAAATTAAGTTTGTGTTTTTGGTTACTTATTGTCCCAATTTAATAACAATAAACTTTAAAAAAAAGTACAAAAATGAAAATGTCAATAGAGGAGGCAAGAATGTTAATTGCCAAGAAATGTATATTAAAGCTTAAAGCGAT
Source organism: Macrosteles quadrilineatus (assembly GCF_028750875.1). Lineage (NCBI taxonomy): Eukaryota > Metazoa > Arthropoda > Insecta > Hemiptera > Cicadellidae > Macrosteles > Macrosteles quadrilineatus. The sequence continues at coordinate 22,486,864 of NW_026542596.1, forward strand.
GAACTGTACAAATCGCTGAGTGATCTAGTTAGTATCTGTGCTAAATGATATGACAGTGACCAAAAGCATTTTGTCCACTTGTTACCGTTTTTATCTATCTAATCTCTTCAATACATCTGAAAAGTTGACCTTATTAGGTCAAAGTATAACTTCTGTATGTATATAGTTAATCTTGAAAGATTGGGTGGCTTTTAAACATTGTTGAAAATATTGTACAGATATTTTACTAGAATTGTCGATTTTTCTTCACTAGTTCTTCAATAGTTGCACCAAAATTGATTAATTAGATTTCCTTCATAATATAGAATACTATATAATTTTTCACATGTGCTAGTGAACAAAGTCACAGCAAAGTGATCAAAGTCATATTTTGGACCCAATTTTGAATGTGTAAAATTATGCAGGAATTATGAATAATCTGTATTTCAATCTCTAAAAAGCATTACTATTGAAATCAAATTTGAAAGCTAAAATAGTAAAGTAATATCTTGAAAGCACTATTTTTTTTATCTCTCTACCTTTTATTTCCCTCTTGTTACTCCAAAATAGTAAGACCAAATTTAAGTAACAAAATCAACCATTTCAGACTTGATGTGAGCAATTAGAACTTTTTGTTACTGATGAGTCTATCTACATTTTGTACTCTATAGTTGGTACTGCCACTGAGGCTATCTACATTTGGTTATGGTTGGTACTACCACTGCTAGTGCTACCAACCTTGGGTGGTCTCCAGCCGCAGCCTGGTAGTGGTAGTCCATCGGGGCCGATGGGACAAGGTGCGTCCAGTCCAGGAACTCCCTGGTCACCTTTGTCTCCCTTATCGCCCTTTCTCCCTCGCTTTCCGATGGGACCCTGGGGGAGAAAGAGGTTAGTCAGTTAATCCAGGGAAGACAAACATTTAGTTGGACCTGAATGAGTAAAACAAGCAGAGTCCAAACAGTAAAAACATATTACATTTTGAATGTGCTAAGTGCTTTTATAAACTTTGTTGTAATGGTCAAAACCCTATTAATAACATTGACCTTAAGTTAGATATTTTTAATTTGTAGCCTGATGCAGGACCGTAGCTATTCTAGGGGGGGGGGGGGGTTAGTCCTAAATTTGCCGGCCTTTCACCACACAAATTTGGATTTTTTTCTAAATGCCAATGACAATTTACACTAAGTCTTAACATGAGGAACCAAAACTTTTTATGAAAATGGCCTTAACGTTTGATAATATTTTTGCTTCGTTATTAAAAATGTAATAATTTAAAAATTGGTATATTATTATGAAACCCTTAAACCTGTAAGTAGTACAATATTGTTAAGAGAACAAATCAAAGATATTCTGTTATATGTGTTTATTAAACTGCAGTGATCATATAGACCTGTCTATAAAAAAAGTCATGTTGAGTGCGGGCCGATCAACGAGGACCGGCTGCCAGACGCTTGCTCAGGCCGGCCCGGTCATCTGTGCCCGGCCGGGTCCCGCAGAAATTAATCAGTCAAATCATTAACATCTGCTGCTATTGGGGACCTACCATTATAGTGATCATTATAGTCACCTACCATCGCAGCAAAATTGTGAACATCTACTGCCATCACGAGAACAACATTATCGTCATCTACGAATCTGGAAAAATCTTAAACTATTCGCGCTATCATGGGGACAGCATAATCGTTACTTACAAGCATGACGAATAATTAGTTTTAAAAACAATTTGCTGTTTAAAAAAGTCATTTTCTACAAAACAAATTATATAGCAACCTCAATTTTACCGCCCCCCAAAATTTGCTGCCCGAAGCAAATGACCCCCCCTTGCGCCCCCCCCATAGCTTCGGCCCTGGCCTGATTACAAATACCTTTCTCTAGATCATCAATTTTTTTCAAATGTCTTCTTATAACTATTTTAAAACTATTCCTCAACTATTTTACAAATCAAGATGTGGAGATAATTTGGTATACTTAAATTATTGTATGTAGGCTAGTGTAGAAAGTTGAGCGAGATATGCCGTATGTGATAGTTATCAATACATGGTATTTTATGCATGGAAGGTTCTGCTTTAAACAGATATCACTAATATTGGACTCTAGTGTCCACTTAATTTACGAATCCTGAATAACATGAATCAGAGTGAAACAATATATATAACACATTCCACGATTTAGTAATTGGTTATGAGTAAAATATTATAAATTATAACTAAAGTGTTCCTATGACCACACTGTGAATGCGATACTCCCTGGTGTGGATTAACGTCCACACGAGTGAGTACTACGACTATCCTTAGTACTATCCTGATAATTATACCAATTCGTATATACCATGGAAAAATGTGGTTCGGATTCCACTATAAACTGTAGGTCCCTTAGTTGCCATTAGCTGTATAAGCTATTAATTAACAGCTGTGTCTAAGGAATTTCGGCCTTAGTCACTAACAAGACTACAAGATCGCGCCACTCATCCTACACTCATCTTCATTCATACTTGGCTTAAAATACCTACTATGTATGGTCGCCATTTCAGTGAACAGTATCAACAGTAACCATCAAGTATTAAAATTAACTGTACGGCAACCAAAATAAATCATGAAACCAATTTGTAATCCAAGATACCGAAAGATTTACTGGCCAAACATTTTCTTGGTAAGTTACAATCATATAGCTTTTAAGTCCTGATGGCTTAGATTACCTATCTAATGTAGTTTATAATATTAATCAACATAATAAAAAAACATGCAAAACAATTTAGAAATATTATGTAGCCTACCATAGGAATAAAACTTGGTTTATATTGTGATAGTTGATAAACTTTGTAAATTAATACTGTAATGTACATCAATTTATTTTGAAACCAAGATTGACCACAAAAAGATTACATGGACTAATTTAATTCTCCAACTCAAGAATAATCATGCGGGTGAATTTTTAATGCAGTGTTACAAAACCGAGCTTTCTGTAATAGTTTGTGCATTTTAGTGCGGTTATGAACAAAATATAAAATAAAAAGTGCAGCTTTATAAAAATATTCGTACACTTTATTAGCAAAACATAATTATTATTGAAGTTTGACTTTGGTACTTACCGCTTCACCTTTTGTGCCCTTGTCTCCCTTAGGTCCCTGAAATTTGAAAATGATTAGTTATTAAGATTACATAACACTCAAGAGTTTAATTGCAAAGAAAAGGGAATGCAGCTTTTGTGACTACTTTTCTGGTTTTGAAATTCACTTAATAGAATTTATTTCTGGTAAAAATTCCTCTAAGGCAATACTTTTAAAAATGGCTTTTGAGAAAGATGTGTTCTGGTAAAAATTCCTCTAAGGCAATACCTTTAAAAAAGGGCTTTTGAGAAAGATGTGTATGTAAGAAAACAAATATTTTAATTAGATAAACGTAGCTATAGGCATCTAATTATGATTATATTACTTTTTACCAGTAAAACCATATATTAAACATAAACTTTTAAAATTCCATTAATTATTAACCAACCCACCATTTAAAAAAATATTCATGTTAAAAACTCTAACAAACTATGGAATAAAAATAACTGAATAATTCTATAGAAATTGCATCCAAATACAAATCTTCAGAAAGTTTGGTGGACACAGTCTTCGTTTGTTATTATATGTGATAAAGATTCAAGAAAGATGAACATTCGACATGCCTTGCATAGCAAAAGATTTGAAAAAAATACAAACAGATAGTATGTAACAGCATAATTTCAAGAAATAATAAAACATAGTGTTAGCAAATCACTTAGGGAAATACTTTTGATGCAATAAAGTCATCTTAATTTGTTAGTAATGGCAGGATTAAAAATGTAGGAATTAAAGTAAATAGTACAGAAACACACATACTATAGTAAACAATATTCATACTACTTATAAATTGTTAATACATATTGTAGCCTAGCAGTATATTCTTTTACACATTAGAAATTCTCTCAGTGATGATTGTATAATGTAAACACTACTCCTATGAAAAGACATTTTTTCAATAATAATCTAATCTGTGATATTGAATAATAAAGTACAGTTTAGTTTATAGTGTCAGATACCTACACAATACCTGACTTTAAAAGAAAATACTCATTCATGACCATAATATAAAAACTGTCTACTTTTTTGTTCAAACAATTCTTAATAGTTTCCAAATACAGTTTCCATAATACAGTAATAAAAAAATTAAATTGAACCAATAATATGATGCAATATGACAAAAAAACTTGAGCTCGGGTGGAAAAGAGTCACTTTACGGGTGTACAATTACAATAGTGATGAAATATACTACTTTACACACCATCAACCTAGTTGCATCAAACTGGAGGATAACTTATTGGGTATTTACTCAGGGGAGGTATAGATGAGCTTACGATGGCAGCTGTGGGCTTCTCATTAGCTGAGGGAACACCATTACCGTAACAATACGGTTTGCAGCCATCGGCCTCGGTGGTCTAGTGGTTAGCGTGCCGGGCTGATATGCTGAGAGTCCCGGGTTCATATCGCGTAGGTGGCACTAACTTTTTGACTAAGATTTTTTCATTATCAGCAAGTTTGGTTGCTTTGGTTCGGTTATGACAGTTTAATTTTATTATTAAGTCATTATAAAATTTTAATTGAGCAATTTCTAGTTTTATTTAATAAAAAAAATTATTTTTTCTATTAATAAACTTTTTTATATTATTTCATTATCAGCAAGTTTGGTTAGTTCGGTTAGGTTATGATAGTAATTTTATAGTAAAAAAAATATAAAATTGAATTTGAGGCATTTATAATTTTATTATAAAATTAAAAAATTATATTATAAAATTTATTATAATGCCTCAATCGTACCTCCCCTAAGTCAGACCCAACTTATTGTAAGCTACAGAATATATATTTTTTAATGTAAAATGTCCCAATGAACCATTGTAGTATGAAAAAATAGTAACACACACAATGAAAAGCTCTTACACTTTTGTCCTTTTAAGTAAAAAAGATTTTTTACAGCAGGTCCATCTCCATACATAGATTGTATGTCTAGTCACTATCAAGTAGAGTCAACAGTGTATAGTCAAATTGAAAAAAATCCTGGATAAAAGGCATTGACATAAAATTTAAATTTACATATTTTTAGATTCTAAACTTAAATAATACATCATATTTTGAGGAAACTTTAGGTTTTGTCTAAATGTAAAGCGAATATTAGGCCCAATTCACACAATGTCGTCTCGCATAGTGAAGAAACAACTCACAATTTACACACAAAAACAACTCTACACAACAAGGTTGGTAAGTACAAGCACACTATACACTAGAAGGTTCGTAAGTATAGTCCTTTCAAATCATCAATTATCTCCACAACAAAATGTAAAATTCCTTGGATTAATTTTGAATAAAAATCTTAACTGGGCATCTCAAATTGAAAATTTAAGTAAAAAATTAGACCCTTGCATTTTCTCAATAAGAATAATCTCACAAGTAACGAATCTAGAAACCCAGCTAATAATATATCATGCATATTTCTCATCATTAATGACATATGGTATCTTGATCTGGGGTAACTCTCCTCATTCAAAAAAAATTTTTAAATTACAAAAATAAGTAATACGAATTATTGGCAAAGTTCCCTCTAGAACCCCTAGTAAAAAACTGTTTCAAAACTTTAAAGTTCTTACTTTTTACGATCACTATATTTTGGAAATAGCATGCTGGGTCCATAGAAACCTCTCTACTTTTATGGAGACCCAAACTCAACATAATTACAATACAAGAAAAAAGAATATTATCAAACCTGTAGCTCATAATTTACAAATATTCGAGTCATCACCACAATACATTGGTCCAAAAATCTTAAATAACTTACCAACAAGTTTAACTACTCTAGAAACTCCCTATAAGTTTAGACTTTATTTAAAAGAATGGCTCAAGACTAAATCTTTTTTTTCCTTGGCAGATTATTTTAAGGACTGCTGGAATTAGGTATAAGTAAACCTTCACACTCCTGCTGGCTCAATTTTTTTGTCATGTAAAAATGTTGTATTTTGGGAAGATTCAGTTGTTTTATGTAAATACAGATGTATTAGTTTTATCTATTAGTTTTAAGTCTTTATTTAACCATTGACAATATGTCCTGTTATTATAATGTAATGACATGTAACTCAATAAATAAATAATAAATAAATACAATATTTGCAGTCCGAACAACGGGTGCGCTACGGACATGCCACTTCCGATACGCCACGAGGGACGCCGAAGCGACGTGGCGGTGGCGGGAGGGCGGCCGCCCGCGCCACGTCACTTGTGTGTGCATTGACCAATTTGTTTACATGGGGAGGCGAGGAACGGACATATGTCCTCGCCACGTCCGTGCCACGTCTCCGCCCGACGTCCGTTCGGTGTGAATTGGGCCTTAAACAGAATGTATTTAAATATCATAACTCGAGTTAACCAACAGTAACCTTCCGTATTGATAGAATATGAGGGTGAGACATTGTATCACATATACTTTTTTAAAGCCAAATTAAATTATTGAGTAAAAATATTAAAAAATATAAGCCTTTTTTACACAAATCAACAAACTGTAAGAAAATAATAGTTTGTGCCTTCTACTCTATAACCTTACAAGTACATTTTACTTCTCTGATATAAACAGTTTTATCTAAACATTGTTTCCTTCTTCCCTAGTCCCTTTTTTTAATACATGCCGACCATAGTACAGTGATAGTAATAATAACTAGTTTCAAAGGAAGAAAAATGTATTCTAAAACATCTTGAAAGGTATGAATTGTAAATTCCAAACCAATTTGATAGCAAATTATCAATTCTAAAAAAATAATCTTTATAAAAATGTAATCAGTTTTACTAAGTTATGAACATATTAATTGATGTATGCTTTATTGAGTAATGCATAAAGGGGACAGATTATGTAAGATAATTTGACAGAATTATGACAAAAACAGATAAGATAAAATGAGATTATGCATGCAATTTGGATTCTTAGTCACCATCAAGTTACAACTAGACATAGTAAGCTACAGGTGCAATAGTAATATTAAAGACAATTTTTGAAACATTGTCTTAGATAAAAATGTTAAAATACTGTAATTTGAAATATGAAATTAAATAACAAAACAACTTATGTATTTAATGTTATTATATACAACAAAATAAAAAGAACACTCAACAAGGTAGACAGTAAACAATAACACTATAATGTTTATTGTAACAGCCAACAAGCGAGAATCATGCAAATGTTAGTCTAAATTTCCATATTCAAATAAACACAATTTACACTGGATGTTGATTGTGTGACCTTTGCCAAATAATGTTGTGTGGGAAATAGGGTAAATAGATAAAAAGTTTGTAAAAGTGTTGTTAATACATTTTTTTATTAGTAATAGAACATGCATAAGGGTTGTTTTAATTCAAATTAATTAGGATACTAAACAGGAATTATTTTACCCCCCCCCACAATATTTTTTTTAAACAAAGGTTTGTATTGATTCCAAAATAATATTGCTTATGCATTCATAAGAAAGCTCGCTACTTTAGTAACATGCACAAAATGCAATGTAATTAATTACAATACCTCTGTACCGGGTATTCCATCAGTACCCTAAAATAGAAGCATGGTTAGTATAACACTCACAAATTACAATTATTAATGTAAAATGTTATTAAAGCTCTGGGAAACACAGTTAATTAGATATAACAAATACTAAAAAAATAACCAACTAATACAGTAATGGTTTTAATTTACAAATTTTGAAGATGAATTGAGGTTTTCGTTCCAATGAATGTTAGTGACTAAAGTTAAACTGTTAATGAGTTAGACTCCCAAAAATGTTTCAATCTCCCATGGCATTTGCATTTACTAACAAAACTACACATAGGTACACTATACTATAGGTACACAAATTAGGAAAAGATTGAAGTAGAACACAACCAACCAAAAAGAAATACTCTTTTACATACTCACACAGGGAATAGAATAATCCTAAGGGAATAGAATAATCCTATATATAATACGAGTCAAGTTTGAATACTTGTTATTTCAATCTGAGAATCGGCTCACACAAAAACTTTTATATTTACGGAATAACTAAGTTCTGTGTCAAAAATAAGTTCTAGACCTGTGGTATAGCCAGGAAAAATTTATTTTTGCCATATTATGAGTAAAAACTTTTGGAAATTTAACATGGGGCATTATGGGAAAACATTCCACCATTCTTGTAATTTTGTTTACATTTTAAGACCTAGAATTTTGTCAACTTGAGAAAGAGAGAAAGAGAACGACTCGACTTTGCTCCAGTTCATTCATAGAGTGAATAATCGTTTGATGTATAAGAATTTGTATTACATTATAAAACTTCCCAAAGTAATGAGTTTCTAATCCATTAAAAAACTATTCTTATATGGTGAGAAGATTTTCTTACTGCTGATAGCCTTTTTCAAATTCAGCGTGAAAATTACTGGGTATTTTCTGAAGTTTGGGCCGTTTAGGGGAACCAAACAAATTGTTAAAAACTCTTCCTTCTCATCATTTCAGTAAACTGTAATATTATTATTTTAATAGAAGTTAAATAGATGTCAATAAAAGATAGACGGCAAAATAATATTTTTGGGATGGATTTACATTGACCTAAGAATACTCTCAGAGTATAGTGATAAAGTTCCCCAAGCAAATCTCGTTCCCCAGGTAGGCCTACTATAGCTTTAATTAATAAAAATTTTATGTACACTCAAAATAAAATGCTTTTAGTTATTAATAGAAGATATGTAAAAACTCACAAGCATCGGAAGTTTACATGAACCAAATATATGAAGAAGTAGAACAGCTAGTATTTAAGAAGTTTTACATTTGTATCAGAGATGGAATTCTTTTGTTTGTGTATGTAGAGTAATTTGTGTCTCTAGAGCTTTTTGTTAGGCGAGGGAACCGATTGCAACGTAGCAATAAACTATTTGCGAGAAAGCTTACATGTATAGAAATGATCAACATACATTTTATCAATGAGAAAAACAAAATTTGATAGGGTAACGTCCTACGTTTACTACAAATAGGCACAAATATTTCTCCCTTTAATGTCTCCTGTGTTGATGGGTTATAAGTTTGTTGCACATTGTAAGCTATTATTTAACTCTAGCCAGAGGTGGACTCACCAATTTGCTATTAATGGACCAGGGCTGATTTTTTCCACCCTACCCAGTATCAAGGAGTGCAGTAGACTCCCAAAGTTTGACTAGCTCAATGTAAATCTGACTTTCCGAGCTTACCCAGAATTCCAAATCTTATAATTCAGTTTAAACATTTACTGGGCCAAGACTTGGCTGAAAACTGTAACATCATCAATAACTACTCTACTCTACAATCGTGCTACACTTGCACTATCTTGACTCCTCTTTTTAATTATAAGGTACTGTATTTAAAAGAGGATTTATTAACCATGATCTCTTGTTTACCATTGGTTTTATAATCATAAAAACATAAAATGAATATTTTTGCTTTCAAATATAACTGGGACATGACTCAAACAGCATATCCTGTGAATACTCCTCTGGTCTAGCTACTTGGCTAGATACTCACAGGCAGTCCGGGGTCTCCTCTCTCTCCTTTAGTTCCAGGTTCACCTTGGCCTCCCTAAAATACAAAAAACATTTCTTATGAAGTGAATTTTAATAGGCGAAGATGGACATAAAAATGTACAACACCATTAATAAAAATGTTCAATATGGCATAAAACAACTCAGTTATCTTGTTTTGAGGAGCCCTTGAAAATTATTTATCATCAACACATGGCGACATAAAATAGTCTCAGTTACCGAGTATCATAATAATATGTAGCCTATTTTCACAACATCTTTCTACATGGTTAGGCAAAATACTGGAACCCCCCCAGTTAACATTTCAAGCGTTGTAGTAGGAAAACCAAACTCGGCACATATTTACAACATAAGAAATTGCACTTTTTCATCAAAGTTACAGCTTTGCCCTAGCCCCCCAAATGGGGTATATTGGGGACAGCCCTAAATTTTCCAAAGTAAACACCTATCATGTGACCCCTCATTTTAAAGGGTTTATCAAGAGAAATTGAATGGCACAAACCAGAGGTCAATATCACACCCCTAATCAAAATGGCAGCCATTTTAATTATTTAAGATGGGCAAGCAAGATAAAGTCTGGACACCCCCAGTTAACTTTAAAAATTTAATATTTTAATACTGACCAAAAGGTGATTTTTTTTTTTTTTTTATAGAGGTATGCTGAGTTTAGTTTTCCTGCTATAACCTGTTAAAAAGTTAATAGGGGATATTTCAAAATAACTGCCATTTTGATTAGGGGTGCGATATTGACTTCTAGTTCGTGCCATTTAATTTGTCTTGAGAAATCCTTTAAAATAAGGGGTCACATGATAGGTGTTTACATTTGACAATTTGGGGCAAAGTTGTAACTTTAATTGAAAAAGTGCAATTTTATATGCTGTCAATATGTGCCGAGTTTGGTTTTCCTACTGCAACGCGTTAAAATTTAACTAGGGGGTTCCAGACTTTTGCCTAACCCTGTATATTTAAATGGCTTTAAATAACCCAGAGAGTTTAAATAAATATCAAGAGTGGTTAAAATAAAATATTTTAAAATATAATCAAAGCCTACCTTCATTCCATCAAGTCCTGGAGGACCCTGTAAAAGATATAAAACATTAGAATATTTATATACACAAAAAAGACATTGTGAAAATATAAAATCTTAATAAAAACTTAGGGGAAAACCTATGGATAAATTTATTGAAAAAACATGCTCAGGCAACCAAATAAGCTGCAAATTCTGTTGCAAAAGCCATTCTACCTGCATATATATATATGTTTTGTAACTGCACATTAAAACTCCATTGTAAAACTAATGAGATGAAATGTATTTATACTGCATAATTTAAGAGCTAAGGTATATAAAGTCAGTTTAGTTTTATTAAATTTGTATTCTTTTAAAATAAAAAAATATGGGTTGATATTTTTAGATATGGTAGGGCCTATCATTTATAATATGATTTTCTAGTATAAAAAATTTGTTACATTCAAACAAAACCTAAAAGTTTTTAAGCTGTTTTGTTTCACAAAATATTTTATTGTTTACTGGGTTATAATTTATGTAGTCAATTGACATTTCTGAGTAATTTTTAAACATTAAAACACTTTATGAATTTTAATGGAACATGTTTTACATTTATTTTATTTATTTATTAAAAATTCCAATTTTATTTTGATTTATGATAATGTTGGAATGTACCATCGTCTCTAACACCATAGAGATATGAATACCTTTTGACAATGGGTTACATATCATGATTTTAAATCCTTATAGTACCTGAATTAGTAATTTGGAATCATATAAAACTGCTATTCTCAATATAAAATTTTATTATAATAAAATGCAACATGCAATTCAAATAGAGCAACTAAGACACCAGAGCAAAGCTTTGTACAGTGTATATAGAAATAAAATGTCTAAATAAACTTTGAATTGTGTAAGTTTATCTACATATTGTTAAAATGTAAAAATGTGAAACGGTCCATGCATTTTACTGCAGTTTAATCTTCAAATCCATGAAGTATTTTAAAAACGTGATGATGTAAAAAGTGTTTATTTAGTATAAAAATATAAATTAATACTTAAAAATAAAATGATATTAGTAGACATTTTTTTCTACTAGTTATGGTGATTTTTGAACTTTTTTATTGCATCTTTACAAAATGTAGAACTGGTTAATGTGGTTGTTATCATTGTGGAGCTGTTCTTCATATTCATAATCGTTGCATATGTCCAAGCTGTTTTATCTCCTCACAAAATGAATTCGTTAAACCGTACTTTGTTGTAGAATTTGTATGCATCATATGAAGTCATACCTAACCTCTAGCTGTCCCCTCTCTACATTTTTTCACTTTTAAATGTAAAGAGTTGCCCTTACACCAACTAGAAGCATAAAATAACTAAAAATAATAGCACTGATTATACTATTATATATCATTTCTAGATAGGATAGGAGTTAGGTGTACTATTGTTGGTTATTTAATGAGTGCCATGTAGTTTGATATTGTTGTGTCAGCTGTCAACTGTATTGCTTGTGCTGCTATCTATCAAAGCTCTGTACAACTACGTCCAGCAACCTTAACACGTTTGCTACTGCAATAGTACGAAATTTTCCATTCACATGGACCAGCGACGCACATATGCGACGGCCGGTTTCTACCCATAGACTGCCGTCGCATATATGCGACGGCTAGTCACATTAAAATAGACTGCCGACGCATATTTGCGTCGGGGTTCTAATGTTATTAAAATGCTTATATCTTTGTAGTGGTCTATTTGAAAGCACTGAATTCCCTGCAGTGGTCTACAGAGATGTCTGACGCACAACTGCGTCGCTTGGTCTGTGGATATGATGATTGGTGACGTCATATAATAGTAGGAAAAACTGGTCTTTACTTTTCTGCATCACTGTATGTATGTATGCAGTATGTATGCTGCATTATCCTATGTAGCTTTTATATTTGTTCAGTTATAAACTGTTCTTGAATAATCTGTTTATTTTTTTACTTACTCTCACCTTAAAACACAAAAAAATGAGCCGTCGCATATATGCGACGTTTAGTCTATTTCAAGAAAACTATGATAATTTTCACTATTGTTTTCGCTGTAGACCGGGCGTCGCAAATATGCGACATCACAAAAGGTTATAAAAAATACAAAAAAACAAAAACAATTTATTTACAAACACTATTGTAGCGTATTACAATGTAAATGATCACTGTTTTACAGGTTTTCGCCCATGGTCTGTGTGTACTGTTATCAAAGTGACAGCCGGTCTATGTGTAAGATCGAAATGTATACCTCGGTCTGTGGCAATGACCGCGGCGTCGCATATATGCGACGCTCAGTAGCGAACGTGTTAGACCACAGTATTGATGCATGAGGATTTGTCATTCTTCAAAAAAGAAATTTGAATGTTTCAGAAATGAATACAGGAACCGGCGAATAATGTATTATGTGAATTAGTTTAAGGTGCTTGTTAAATTATAAATTATGTTACACAACTTTGTAGTGTACGCAAACTGTAGAAATTAACCAGCAGTGATTTTATTGTATTGGAGTATAATGGAATAGCAGATTGATATTTAAAACAAATAGAACCTGGAAGACCAGCAATATGATAAAATTAAACTGTTGTTAGTTTTGGATTCAGTAAAAAAAAAATAATAAAAAAATAAACCTTGAGTATGGCACAATATTACAAAAATATAAAAACTTAATTAATGATTAGCATTTGACATGTTTAGTGAAATTATATCAATGTAAAAAATTAAATATTCTAACACTATTTGATTGGCAGTCTCCGATGGGACCTGACAAAATACTTAGCGTTTTGTATAAGTTTACTGGGGTCAACATAAAATCAAGTTGAAACTATATTTTACCATGCATAACCAATCAGTACTAAACCTATAATCAGATTTTCTGTTTGCCTTCAGTCTTAATAAACTTATAATAATTATAAATTGGTATTGCATTTTGAATTGTTATTCTGAATATGTTATTCTGAAGAGGTTTTATTTGATATTTTGTAATTTTGTTTTGCCAATTAACTGCAAAATCAAAACTCTTTGATCTTGAAAAATATTATGACGGTTCTAGGGTCTACAAAAATGCAATGCCTTGGAATCTTGAATCCAACATGAAAATGCAGGTGCATGAATAGTTTGCAAAATGTGTGATAATTCTATTCCAATCTCAAGCATTCTCACAGCCTCACAATGCAACATTAAATAAAAGATTATCTATACTTACAGTGCTTCTTCAAACTAATCATGATAAGCGTTGTTGGTCTCTACATAATAACATGACGTAATAAATGTTCCACAAAGGATTCATTAATGGCTAAAGTATAAAGTTTAAGTTTGTGAACAATTAAATGGTACATAGCGAGAGAAATATTAACTAGATACAGAGGGCTTAGATTATTGAAGAATCAGAACTTATTCAAACTCTTATCCACTCATGTGAATTAGAACTAAGCTTGTATAGCTATTGAATACTAATTCAATAGCTATAACACCTATATATAGGTGTTTTCAATGTAAGAGGTGACTTTAACGACCCTAACAACGACATTAAGAATTAATTCAAAAATTCACTGTTGAATATAAAGTAAAATAAGTTAATATTTCAGGTGTCCACAAAGTAATGCACCCGTTTGGTTTAGTCCCTGTAACCATAACATTGGACGGAGCAAACTGTTAATAATTTTTTTGTGAAGAATAACACCCCAAGCTTTATTTTAGAGAAATTTACGTTTATTGTGCAACACTGTGTGGTACTGTTTGTTGTTACCCATTCTTAGCAAATTTACACACGTTATCCCAGTAGGGATGGAAGAGAAATACCAATTCCTTGGCCACCACAAAGCCCGGAAATGAAGCCATTAGAATTTTTTTTGGGGATACGTTAAAAACATTGTTTACTCCGAGAAAATCAGGGATGTCATCAACCTAAGCCAGAGAGCAATCCAGGCTGTGACTCCGGTAATGTTGTCAAAAGTGTGGGAAGAGGTTGATTTTTTTTTATCTATGCAGAGCAAGGAACGGAGTGGAGACTATAATATGCAGACCACTTGAGAAAATTATCTTTCATGAGCTGTATTTGTATATAATGTAAATATAACCATGAATAAAATATTTGGCTTTAAAATTGGAACATTACTTAGTGGACACCCGGTATTTCTATCCACTGAAAAAGTCTAAGAATCTGTAAAAGTTTAGAATTGTTAGGAAATTTAATTATGATTGAAAACTATTTACATCAATTATTAAAAATTATAATTTGTTTTCAGTAACTTTGATTATAAACATTGGGGTTTATAATTAAGGTAATGATGGGAAGAAAATATTTTCTTTATTCGGGCATTCTTATGCCCTCATAGTTCTTTCTTCCAATTGAGCTCATACGTTAGTCTTTAAACTTCGATGGTAGTGTATTGTGGTACATTTACTACACTTAAGTTTAATTAACAAATTAGTGGATGTTTTTTATTATAGGTAAGAGTTATCAAATGAAAATAAATAATTGTGTATGAGTGAATCAAATGTCTCACTGTATGTATTTTTTTATGTTTATTACAATTAAATATGCCCGGCTTTCTCATTTACAAAGAAAATCTTTATTTCATAATTTAATAATAAACTCTGATATTAAATTATAAAAGTAATTTTAGAATCATAAAAATAATTAAAACTATTTTTGAGCAGAAGCAATAAAATAATAACAACTAGAACATAAAAGTAATCACAAACTAAATGTGGTAAAATAAACACTATTGCATAATTTATGGTTTGTTTAGAAAGATTGCTATTTTACAGTAATAAAACTATTACAATTTTATCTGCATCACTCTTTAGGGAACACTTAAGTGATGGACTGGGTACTCAAATAGTTACAGAAAATAATTTACACAGGATATTTTTGGAATTCCGTTTCTTTTATTTCTCATACTGAAAAAGTTACATTTTAAACCTCATAGAAGACACCATAAACGTTTTTACTTAATAATGTAGTCCTTTCTTCAACAAATCAAATAAATTTTACATTTTATGAAAAACATTTACAGGTAAAAAAAGAAACTAATAATAGCTATAATGTCAAAGTACATATAATTACCTGGATTTTATATAAATAAAATATACTGGAAATACTTCAAAGTAGCGGTTTTAACAGAAAATCAATTTTTGTTACTATAAAAGAGTACTATTATAAAATACAAAATTGCAAGCCAAATGGGTAGTACAGCCAAAAAGCATCATGCTTTACAATTACTGGTGACTTATTTCACACGGAACAGCCTTAACCCTAAATTACGTTTATACAAACACTAAAAACTGCGGCAGTACTTAATCTAAGATACAGTTTCATTTTCATACAATAAATATATAACAATCATAATAATATATTACAATATTTAGTTGAAAGTACTTACAAAAACACACAAAAATATCTAAAACGCTTAATATTTATATTATTATATATACCATAATGAAAATAGCATTA
Source organism: Macrosteles quadrilineatus (assembly GCF_028750875.1). Classification (NCBI taxonomy): domain Eukaryota; kingdom Metazoa; phylum Arthropoda; class Insecta; order Hemiptera; family Cicadellidae; genus Macrosteles; species Macrosteles quadrilineatus. Next base: position 22,502,922 of record NW_026542596.1, read on the forward strand.
TATATTAAATTTTTGTAATGAAGTCTATTGTTGGCACTCATAACTAGGCAGCCAAATGACTTAACTGCAACATTCAGATCCGACACTTTGTACATCGATGACTTAACTCTAGTGGACTTTAGGTTTGTAAGTACTGTGTTGAGTAAATAGGTTTGTACCTACTAAGTAATTTAGTACAATATTACAAAACCAAATAATCAATGAAACCTGGTTAACATTACGAAAATAAATATGTTATTTTGTAATGTGTACATTTCAAATGTAATTAATATTACTTCAATATTGATGTGAACACACCTACATACTTTATTACAATAATATTGGTAAGGTACTATGATTAACTGAAAAAAAACCAAAGAAGCTGATACCAAGAAAAAGGCTAGATAGAAATTTGAATTAATGCACATTATTTTATTGCGTTAAAAATAATAATAATAAAATCAATAATTATTAATAATAAGGCTAGCTACATTTTTGTATACCAACCAGGTATAAATAAATTAAAACTCCCTCCCATCTCAGAAATCTTTGGACTAAAGCCAATTGTAAGCACTTTTTACATCTATATTAAAAGCAATTCATTGTCAACAAGAAATTAAAACTCAGATCTTCGTGAACAGTAAAATAGTCAGCTTCTTCTGTACTGAAATGTGCTGCTACTAGAATCACAAAATATTAAAAAATCTGAAATTAACGATCACATAAAAAAGTTTCCAAGAGATATCCGTAGTCATTTTATTTAAATTAATTTGAATTCTAAGACTGAATGTCAAAACAAACTGCTTATTGGCATTTAAATGTTTTTGCAATTTTAGGCGTAGAAAAAATGCAAGACCTATGATTGTTTGATCTTTGTGCTAATTTATTTATCAAATATATACTGTAGTATAAAAACATATTTTTTAGATCTTAGAATATTGGCTTTTGATTCAAAGTAAAGACAAGTTTTTGCTCCGCAACAATTTATATAAACAATGATTTGGGGGTTATGAAAAATTCTTGCCAGGAAATGAAATGAATTGCAAATAAAAACTCTAATATCACATCAGTCTAATATGTCTAAGTCAACCGATGACAGAATTACAAAATTCACCCTTAGATTATGTACATATGTTCACTAATTTAAACTTCAATAATTTTTTAATGAATAAATAAAGTATAAATAAAACATTGAACTGCAAAGAATATATCAAAAATATTAATTGTGTATGGTTGATAATGTAAATATGTTATTTCAACAAGTCAAGAAACATTATGAATTACATAACTTTAGTAAGTATAAAGTACATAATCATACAGTAAAAACATTGTAATTATTTTTTTTAGGAATAGAAAAAAAAATTCAAAAAGCAAATTCAAAAACATTGTTTTGTTAAAATAAAGTAAAAGTACATATTTTGTATTGAGTAGTCTGCACTACTGTATAATAATTTAAACTTTTATTAATACAAATAAGAATTAATGAACTAGTTCTACAAATAAGTTTGACTTATTTGTAAAACTTAATTTTTGTACTTGAACTAACTTGAAACAGTACATGAGTATTTGAATAAACAATTAATCTAATGCCTAATATATAGAATCAAACCCTTGTATCATATGGTTAAAAGAATCAACTATTCCATCTCTCAATTTTGAATTATAGATGTGCTTAAAGATTATAATGTATAGGGATAAAGTGTTTTATTTTATCTCAAAAAGTAATACTTGAGAAACATCTTACTAAATCCATCCACCTTTAATCAGTAGATTGACACAAACAAATTTATGACACATACTACACACAATGAATTCATAATTTGAAATAGCATATAAACATTTATAGTTTCCCAAACTATTATAGTTACAATATAAAAACAATATGAAACAAAAGTACAATTTTAACCCTTAAACCAAGTAACTTTTAAAATTAGAGATCAATAAAGTAGAAACTAAATATTTCCAAAATAAGTAAAATAGTACAAAAATATATTGTAAAAATTAACTAAAATCAAGGTTTAGACAAAAACCGAAGACACAAATATACTTGAAACAAATTTAGGAAATAAATAAATCAATAAATTAGACAATGTAGTTTGTGCTTGTTTACAGTTGTCGATCAATCCTCACCAAGACTAATTTAATCTAATATCTACAGAACAGTTCCAGAGTCATCTTCACTAACGCTATTTACATGAGATCGCGTGTAGCACTCACACCGTTAGTCATGTTAGTCCACTCATCGGTCACATCAGCGTGAAGTTAGTGGTTAGCTGATGTTAGGTTAGGTTTAGGAAAACGGAGGCCTTACCATCTGTCCGGGCTTGCCTATGTCACCCGGCCGACCCGAGTCGCCTCTCAGCCCCATGGGACCCTGTGGGAAATCAAAAGTTAGAAAAAAGGGTTAAAAAACATGTGGACATAACGTTAGTATTTTTAAGCTGGCACCCTCGCTAATAAACAATATACGATGACTGTTAAAATAGTAAAGAACATTTGAAATAAAATAAAAAGGTAGCATAAGAGAAAATTATTGAAAGAACAGCCAAAATACTTCTTTTCAACATATAATTGTCACATATTGATTTACTTATCATAGCGGTGGACAAGTTTTGCAATTTTTCCTTTGACATAACATTCCCTGCTGCTCGTGAGCTCAGTCACTCAAAGACATACAATTTTGGCTCGTACCGTAGTCGTTATCAAAGCGATATATACTGCATACAGTCTTTTTTTACAAGTGAAAGTCACTCGGAGCAAGTAATGGTCTGTAGGGTAGTTCAAAGAAAATTTCCTATTTGAATGAATGAAGAAGATCTTGTGTATGATTCGTCGTGTGAGGTGGGATATTGTCATGCAGAAAAAAATGGATGTCAACTTTAGTTTAGCTGAATGCACCATTTCAAACAGAACTTTTACTTACTACGCTATTTCAATACACTTCTCACATTTTATAGTAAATTTTCATGATCTTGTGGCCAACAAAAACCGTAAGATAGACCCACACCTCACAACTGGCAGGACTTTGAACTAAATCACACTTAGTAAACTGTAGTATTGAAACAACGGGCAGCAAATGGAAAGCAAATTGAAGTCAATCCTTCATTTTACTAAATACAAAGAGCTGTATTTCCTATATGAATCCAACCAACATAGTTTGAGTTTGTAAAAACATCTATTGATCAAGGACTGCAACAAAAAGTCCCACCAATCAAGTAGAAAATAAATATTTTAACACTTTTAATATACTTACTGGTAGTCCCATGGGTCCAGGATCACCTTTTGATCCTTTATCTCCCTGAAAAAAACAAAAAAAAAACAATAAATGTTTATAATATTTATTGACTCTTAATGCTTAAATACTTTAATGGCCTTAGAGGGATGTTTACAAATACAACTTACCGAAGTTGTACAATAGTCCAAAAAATGTGACATTACACCCTAAGAGAAGAAAGAGATTAGCAGAAGAAAGTTTTTTGTGATGCATTTTATATGTACAGTAAAGTTTATGAGCAAGTGTAAATCTCGACAGTGCTGAATTTACCATATCCTTTTTTGTGTGCGAGCAACAGGCAATCTATTAATTGTAAAGGATTTGAAATTGACAGAGAAAAACCCCCTTTCAAACAGAGAGGGCAAAGCAATCCTCTTGATAGCAGATTAGATGTGGTGAATTGTCAACGCTCTGCAATGTTGATCTCAAATATTGGTTTTCAAAAGGAGTGAGGTGACTAGGTGAGGTCACAAGATTCGTGAAAACTAATTTCCCTCAACAAGATAAGAAAGGAAAACAATCCTTACTTTTTCCACTTCAAGATTTTCCTGACATAGCAGAGCACATAATATTTGCCTCACAACCCAGTGTCACAATTTCCATGCTTCCCTAAAAATTTGCTTTCAAAACCCCCCAAAAAAATTAAATATCAAAGGACAATATCATTAACATTAGTTATGTATTCTGTACTTGGAGCAGTAACCAACAGCTGCATAACACAATACAAGTTTATTTTTGACTAACTGTTAGAGCTAGTCTCTCAGAACTGAGGGATTATTAACGGATGCAAATATCACACATCCACTATCATTAGATGAGTCAGTTGTTGATGGTTTGATACAATACCTAGCTGTCCTGGACTCTAAAAATTTTAATATATTAGATTTACCTTTGTTGTTAGAGCTCTGAGTTCTTGAGTAGGTAAATGTTTGTGTCGCCTATGAACTTTGCCAGCTTGAATGCCATCTTTAGGGATCTTCTTGTTAAGTCATGATATTCTTATCACTCATACTATGGTATATATTTACAAAAATATTTACACAAGTGCGGTCGGGTCGATCGGACAACGACGAGTGACATACAGGGAAGTCACCGCAGGAGGTCTTTCTTCCTCCATTTCATTTCTCGGACTAGGGTGTTGTTTAAAGTAGAGGCCTACTATTAACTGGTACTTTAAATGTTTTTTGTGCGTTATGTTTGTGTATTTATTTAAATGTTTCTTGACGACTCCATCATGGATGAAACATTCTTGTTAGGAAATTACCAGACGATGCCTGAATAGGTGAAACATGTCGTGAGTTTTACTTACTACAACATTTGAACTATCGACGTAAAGGCATGTACCTTATATTTGTGGAAAGTAAATAAAAGAAACGTCTTATAACACTTAAAACATATATTTACCCTTATATTGTTACTCACAAGACGGTAAATATACAAAAAAGATGGTTAGTGGTGATCAATTGCGATTGGACACTCCAATCATCATCAGACCCGAATGTTTCGCCTATTGGGTCTGATGATGATCGGAGTGTCCAATCGAAATCAATCATCACTTGCCATCTTTTTTGTATATTTACCGTCTTGTGAGTAACAGTATACGTGTAAATATATGTTTTAAGTGTTATAAGACGTTTCTTTTATTTACTTACTGTAAACTTAATAACATGTACAATGCTTATCAAGAAGTTACTTAGGAAGGTATGGGGGTTTAGTGAGTGGGAGAAAATTTCGCGCCGTTCCGGCCAAACCTCGCATGCAGGGTTGGTTCGGCAGATTGGCCACAACCTAAACCCCAACTCTCACTTGTTAGCTGCGGAGAGCTACCTTCTGCCACTGGGTGTTGGTCCACCTACAGAACCAAGTGAGGGGGGCCCTAGACTAAGGTGTAATGTGATCCGTGCCAAGAGTCTTGTGGCACTGGGGGCCTTATATTCAGTGTCTTAACGGAGCCCTCTGGGAACCAGGGGTAACCCAGTCGTACGCACCCCTTACCTCTCTAATTGGGTCACTGGGGAGGTGGACTTAAATACCCGGTATTCGTGAGAACAATGTAGACAATCTGACCCAAATGGAGGAGGAAGGTCTACTGAAATCTGACGATGACGACAAGCTTGCAGAAACCAGAAAGGAACGAAAAACGACTTTCCAGGGGCGAGTTGCAAAGATGGAGGATAGCGGATGCTTAAGCCAAAGGCGAAAATGTGCTATCCAGAAGTGAGAGGAGGCTGGTGTGGGCTGCCAAGCACTCTAACTCTGCTGCCTGCAAAGCCAGTTCCTCCGGGAGCTAGGATGCTGGGAAAAAGCAGAGCAAGGGTGGTACCCCCAAAGCTGTCTCTAATGAAGCCTCCAGGAAGAAAGGTGGAGGCTGTGCTAACGCAGCCACAAAGGATTGGCTGGTCAAGCAAGTTCAGGAGCTGAGTCCTTTCAGGAAAATCTCGCTACGGCTTGCCCCAGCCAGAGACCTTGTGAAAGCTGTGAAGGTATATTTATGTACCCAGCCCTACAAGGTCTGCGTATGAGATCCCTAGTACGAAAAACGACTTTCCAGGGGTGAGTTGCAAAGACAGAGGATAGCGGATGCTTTAGCCAAAGGTGAAAAGGTGCTATCCAGAAGTGAGAGGAGGCTGGTGTGGGCTGCCAAGCACCCTAACTCTGTTGCCTGCAAAGCCAGTTCCTCCGGGAACTAGGATGCTGGGAAAAAGCAGGGCAAGGGTGGTACCCCCAAAGCTGACTCTAATGAAGCCTCCAGGAAGAAAGGTGGAGGTTGTGCTGACGCAGCCACAAAGGATTGGCTGGTCAAGCAAGTTCAGGAGCTGAGCCCTTTCGGGGAAATCTCGCTACGGCTTGCCCCAGCCAGAGACCTTGTGAAAGCTGTGAAGGTATATTTATGTGTCCAGCCCTACAAGGTCTGCGTATGAGATCCCTTGGCCTATTGATGGGAGATCAAAGGGAAAAACAGGTCACCATAGTCAAAAGGCTCTCACGGTTCACCAAAGACCTGGGATTTGACGGAGAATGAGGATCTGTGAACGAGGGTGCACAATAAGCTATTCTAGCTGCGATGCAATCCCATGGTAACTTGTAAGCCTGGCCCTCTATTAAAAAAAAGAAAAAAAAAGAAGTTACTTATATTTGTCTAATTAAACAGTTCAGGGGCTACATAATGAACAAGATGACCCCTGAAGACGCCACACAGGCTCTGGTGAAATTCATAGGGTGACACAAACGCTCAAGAACTCATGAAAAACAACAACAAAGGCAAGTCTAATATAAGTCAAATTCTTGAAACTGGGATGGATAAAAAAACCATTTATAAATGGTCCTGGCTAAGGAACAAGCTGATCTTGACTAGTAACTAAAGCTGTAATCTCATTCATCCCCGTCACACTCACACACTCATCCTTCACTCATCTTTGCCTTAAAATACACATAGTGTGTAGGTGTAGTAGAATTATATCTAATTGCTACATAAGAGGAAAGAAATCTAGGAAGAAAAGGAAAAAATCTATCTGATCAATAAAGGAGTAGATCTAAATCGAATGTTGACTCTACACTCACCGGTTCTCCTTTGGCACCATCCATGCCCCGGTCTCCCTTGATTCCTGGAGGACCTTGTAGACCTGGAACTCCTGCGGGGCCTGGTGGTCCAGGGGGTCCGACTACCTGAACATCAAAAATATTTTGGCAAGTTGGCTTTATATTTCATAGATTATTTATAGTACACAATTTATGTCATCACTTTTTATATCCAGCAAAAATCTGTTGATATATCAGATTTGACTTCAACTTTTGTCCAATTGTGGATAACAATTACAGCGCTCTAGTACAGTAGAGCACCAATCGAAAAGAAATTAAATGAAATACGTTTATTTATCCCAATTTCATTACAGAAAGATAAATAAAACAGAGAGCAAGATTAACTAAATCTGCCATACTCATGGGATAGGCCTACATGCGCAGGTGCCTGTGTGACGGCCTGGTTGTTATCAGTCTACGTAATTTTAAGGGCAAAAAAACTGAATATGGGAAAGATTTTTTTTGCCTTAATTATTTGAAAGAAAACTTAAATGTGGTTGTGAGAATGTCAGCGATGACAACCAAAGCCAGTTCAATCAAAAGAAGACATTAGAGGGTCAAGGATTTTTAGTCAGGGTTAAGTAAGGTTTGGTCTAATCTAATCATAGCCAAATCTGAACTAGATCCCATACGGATGGTTGAAAATCCATATAGTTGGATTTTTATATTAGATAGTGGCACCAGGCAGACAACTTATTGACCCCCCGCCCCCCCCCCCCCAACAATCGATAGGAAACTACAATAAACTTGTCTTTTGATGACAACACTGGGGCACAATAAAATATGTACCCAATTGCAGCAAACTGAAAAAAAAACTGCAGTGAACTTTATTTTTCAGGTCAAATTAAATTGTGATGATCCAGATAAGCAACCCTAGATAGTTTCAGTTCTGGACTAAAACTGGATTCCTAGGATTCCTGGATTCAGTTCTGGATTCCTAAACTGCAAGAAATGGCCAGATTCATGTATGATCCCTATTAATTTACCCTGCAAGTGTTACTCCACTGAATTCAATAGCTCTTATTTCGTCGGAGTTGTATAATTAGACTAAAATAATGGATATTTTGCCTACTTTAGAATAGTTGCACTATTGACTATTGGATTCAAAGCTTTATTCTATCACCTGTCTTGAGATTAGAGTTTAGCTCTGGAGCTGTATAATAAACGGTTACTCATTGACTTAAATTGCACAAGTAACATTTTTGTCCTGTAAAATTTGATCGCGTAGACACTGTTATCGTCTCCTATGTAGCAAAGTCTCAAGTAAGATCATCATTGGAAACCAATTAGTTTTAGAGTGTTGAGGGCTTGTATCATAGAGGCATGTTTAGAAACATTGGCATGTTTAGCCGCCATCTTGAATCAACCGGGTAGATTGCTAATTTGGATTTCTGAAGAACACACTGTTTTAAACATTTTACTAAAAAATTTATGCTGTTAGTTTTATTTAATAATATTATCTTCACCACTGATATTACAAAATAAAAGTGTAAAATTACTTACAACTTCCGCTCCTCCGATAGAGTCGAATGTGCCATCTCCCTGTAAAACAACATTCGGCAATATTAATAAAGAAGAATCTCATCAAACATGTCTAGTCTGTTGAAAATTTTTTCAAATCTATTGGTTGAGTCTTTATATTAAAGGGTGATAATAATTAATTGTTAACCATCTTTTAGGGGCGCAAAGACTTAACATATTATAAGAACATCTAATGTAATAAATTCCTGTTCTGAACAAAAAGGACTGCACAAGCGACCCTAATGGCATTCATGGCTTGGAGACAGGGACAGGTTAAAGAAAATAAAGTATTAAAGTTTATTCTATAAATGAATTATTTATCCATTCCTTCTGCAAACAAGATTGTTGATTTTGTTCATTTCAGGAGTTAAGTGTCTCTTACTTTTATTAGTCTAAGGGATGTCCATGCTATTAAAGTGTTTCAAGAATATTCAAAAGAAATATAATCAAATAAAGGCTACACATCTAAGAACTACTTTAAAGCTTACTAATCGTATAAACGCTTAGAGCTTTTACTATTTTGAACAAATTATTCAAAACAGTATGAAGTTAACTTATGAAATCTTACCTGGATAAAGCATAATGAATTACATGAGGCACTGGAGGCTTTAATACAATAATATGCATTAAACATTAACTACATTTCCAGTAATGGGATTCTATTTATATAGGAAACACAGAGGAAAATGTCCTTTGATAAAGATATTTCAATTATGTACTCCACCTCAATAGCAATCAGGTAATGTGAGACATTAGGTAAAGTAATATTTGTATAGAGTTGGTTATAAAGTTTGAAAAGATTGTAATACAAATTTTAAATAAAATAACTAATGAATCTACTAGAAAATCGTTTGTAGACAATTAAAATTTTATGAAGTTGAAAAAAATTGAAAATATAAAGTATAAAACACTACAAGCATGGTACATTATGAATGGAAAATATCATACCGGTACTAAAAATGTAAGGAAACATTAAAACAAACTACACTATTCTTGTGTTTTAAAGGTAAACATTTAAAATGTACTAAAAGTATACCTAACAACCATAATTGAAAAAATACAGGACAAATTCACTATGCCAGTACTGGAAGTATATTGCTTTAAAAATTCATATTGATCAACAATAGCAATTGAAAAAATGCATTATACATTATCAAGGGCAGCAAGTAATAAAAAGTACCTTAAATTATATACTTTTGCAGCTTATACCTCATACATTATGATAAAGTGTTCATTAATTATGTTACAACTAAAGTGTATAGATATTTGTATTTACCTGTCTTCTTCTGAGCTTCTTATATTTCTGTACGCAGAAAATGACGCCAGGAAAAGAAAGAGAAAAAACATATTAGAAGCAACACAAGCAAGGTTAATGATAATATACAGAATTAGAAAACAAAAATGAAATATAGGCCTACAGCTTATGATTTTTAAGATTGATTTAGATTGCAATGTCCATACCAGAGATGTACTCAAGATTGTTAAATCTGAGAGAAAACCTGGAATGGTGTTCTGGAACATCTCATTTAACATGAAAATGCAACTTTTAAAAGATCTCAAAACTTCTCAAGAAAATGTCTGAACAAATTCGCATGCTGATTATTGTTTTTTTTTTTTTTTTGGTCCAAGAACAACATTGTCTGTCTCTATGGTTTTGGAAGATATCAGTAAGATGTAAAATGGGGTTACAGTCTCTGATAGGTTGATAGGTTTCAGTTCAGGTACAACACTTAAAATTATTGGATATACCTAAAAATAAGTAAAAAATAGTAAAACTAAACTATAATGATGTAAAGTATGTACTTCTACAAGTAGTGTGAAAAGTGATGTTAAACTGTTAAACCTGAAAAACATAATTTTTATTGATCCTTCATTTGTCAAAGAGTATTTTAATGGTTTATTTAATGAATTTTATACACACCTAGAACTTGATTCTTTTAGTTTAAAACACACAAAATTCAAAATGTGAATTTAAATTTGTTTAAATCCCCATTCATACTTGGCTTAAAATACCTACTTTGTATGGTTGCCATTCCAACAAAAAGTATTAAAGTATTTAAGTAATAGGCTTAAAACAAAGTTTGTTTAATTTTCATGAAAATGTTAAAACTAACCAAATAATGGAGTAGGACCAAAATCAATTTATATACTCGTAAATATTGAATTTCATTAAAAATAAAGATTAAGTTGGAAAATATAATTGAATAGGCCTTGAGATGTGATGTCACTTCACTTAATTGACAAAATATCCTTTGCGAACAGCTTAGTTCATTAATTTGTAAAATTAACATGCAACAAGGAAGTTATGATGAGCAACTCACCGATTCTCCTTTGTCTCCCTTGTCCCCCTTCTGGCCTGGATAGCCCTGAAAGAGACATTCATTTAGATTCAAGTTCAAAAGACCCAACTAATACAACACTTGAATATACAAAGTAAATACAAAATTGTTTATTTATTCGATTAATAGATGAAAAGTTTTCTAGTTCAACAAGCCAAAAATTTTCCCACTAAAGTAAAGAGTTGATTTACACTTATAGTTTTAAGTTTTTGTTTGCTTTTAATTTGAAAAATTCCACAAAATAATTTGATAGTTAATTTAAATGAAAATTGAAATTAAAAAATGAGAAACAGAAGATAATGGATAAAGACGCCATTGGCTATTTTATATTATTAAATATACGGCAGTGAACAGTCATAGAAGTATTTTACTTGGGTGTAGTACAAAAAGATTTTCCCTTCAAAATAATGTCAAGCAAAAAAAAACTAAATAAATAAAATAGCTTAAAACTAATAAATAAATATTTGCAATTATAACTATATTGATTACTTTTAATCTGTATTTTCTAGATTTGATTACAATATTGATGATTTTGAAAATATCTCAATAAGGTGTTCACAAGACTCCTGTGTTTTAAAAAGGTTTAGCTTTATCTCTTAGTTATGGATACACTTAGAACTTTTACTGTGCATCCATAAAAGCTCAACAAATTGACAGAATGTTGTGCTGGTGTTCTAAATATCTTCAGTTAATGTGTTAAAGGGTACAAGTAATCATTACACCCTTGACTATGGATAGAACTAGAATATTCCTGTGTTAAGTTTGTAGCCAGTTTTAGGAATGGGGAGCCAGAGACAGAGTGCTCCCATCAAAAATAGTGATTTTTGTATAGTATATTAATTTTACAAGGCCATTTTGAAAGAACAACGTATAGTAAATCAAAGTATCTTTTAAGTCACATTATACATCTCAGTAACAAAATTTAAGAGTGGAAATATAATTTTAGACCACAACAAACTACCTTTCAGGCTTATTTAATTAACTACGTTCTTTTCAATAAAGAATTGGCTACTGCTGTAGTGTAAATAGATGAGATGTCTACTTCCAAAAAGTCGATGATTACTCTCTAAGCTCTCATCTACACTTACAGGAGGTCCAGGCAGTCCTGGAGGACCCATCAAACCCGGGGGCCCTATGTCACCATAGTCTCCCTTCTCGCCCTTTGGTCCATACTGACCCTGCAATCATCAAAATAGATCAGAAGAAGAATATTATAAAGCATACTCACAAAATGTAATATACCTCAATAGTAGTCATATCAGTTCTATCTCAAGCATAACTTAACCTCTTCCCGGTCAAGATCACTTTTCGGACTAAAAAAAGCTCAATCAAGAAGCACAATTGGGTTTTGACTTTGAATTAGGTTATTAAAGATAACATTCATAAGGAGCTAGTTGAAAGGTTTAGTGAGAATGAAAATCACTTCAACAATCAGGGGTTTTTGAACCAGCCCATAAACTGCCCTTTTCAGAATTTTTATATTGGACACATTATGTTGCCAACGCTCCAAATAAAATAGTAATTTTCAATGGTTCACAGATACATTAGCAATGGGATTAATATATTTAAGCATATACTTATATAGGGTGGTTGAAAAGTAACTTGCACCCCCCCCCCTTAAATTTTCAACCATTTGAGATTTTTAAAATTCGGTTTGCAGAAACCTTCTTAGATATGAGGGGCTACAATAATTATGATCAATTTTGAAAACTTTGCGTTGGTAAACTTGGTAGCGGGGGTAGGGGGTAGCTCAACATTTTCAAATGACAAGTATAGTCGAGTTTGGTATCATTTTACAGGTCTTGACAAAAAAAAAAAAAAAACAATTGACATAAAGAAAACAAAAATTGGCCAACTAATAACAAAATGGCGCCCTAAAACGTATCAAATCCATGAGGGTGACTGAAAATTAACTTTGCTCCCCTTTATATTTTTAACTAATTGAGATATTTGAAATCGCTTTGCAGCAACCTATTTAGATATGACTAACTACAATAATGATGGTTAGTTTAAAAAATTTTGCTTTCAGGGGTAGTGGTGGTTGGGGGTAGCTTAAAATTTTCAAACAGGAAGTATGGTCGAGTTTTGTATAATTTTACATGTCTAGACATAACTAAACAATTAACATAAAGAAAATTGAAATCGGACCACTAAAACAAAATGGTAATTAAAAATTAGTTTTAATAACCAATGTCTTAATCATTTTAGCTGCCATTTTGTTATTAATGGTCCGATTTCTATGTTCTTTATGTTAATTGTTTAGTTATATCAAGACCTCTAAAATGATACCAAACTCGACCATACTTCCTGTTTAAAAATTTTAAGCTACCTAAGGTTTTGTACAACAGTGCAGTAATTTTGATATCATTTATGGGCTGGGCCTGTAATTATCAACTAAATACCTACCGGGAGTCCGGGAGGACCCTGGGGCCCAGGTTCTCCCATTGCTGCATCTCCTGGGGGACCTTGTAGCCCTCGGTCTCCTTTAGGTCCTGTAAAAAAGTGAAATACCAGTTCAAAAGGTGTCACAAGGTAATGTTTTACATTCAGCTAGACCTTAATGATATACATGACAAAAAGACCTAAGTAACAAATACACAAAATGATTCTAGGGGTATGCACCCTGTATAGAATAATATGAAAATGTGAGTATTCTTATAAAAAAATACAGATTTTAAAATAAAATTATATTTGAAATACCACAATGCAATTCAATAAGGTAAATGACAATTCAGTATTTTTTTTCAGGAACTGTAAGTTTTTGCACTGTATAAGACAGCACATTTGTTGTAACAGAACTACTTTGATGGCAAATTTGGAACGAAATTGTTAAGCATTAGATTAGTTAGTTAGATTTTTAAAATGTCCTATTTGTTGCGGGGTGGTAGTTTATTCTACAGGCAAGGGAATTAGTAATATTCTCTTGTCTGTGAAGATCCCGGGAAACGGAGCGAGTGCTGTTCTATTCTTTGCCATGGCAGTTATAAACTGTCAAAACCGCCAGATAGGCCCGAGTGCCATTTGACTCCCCAGAGTGTAAGAAGGTGTATTGGGCAGGATGTAACGGAGGCCGGGTGCAGTTTCTTAACTGGGCTACCCTAATATCGATTGGCAATATAGATTCGATTATAATTTAGTATTACTAACCAATTTTTCATAATAAGCAAGTTAAGTTAGGTTAGGTTATAATAGTTTCATCTTATCCCTAAAATCAATTTTGCTCACCCCCCCCCCCATCCCCGCCAAGTCAATCTTTCCATCCCCATACCCGCCGCACTGTGACACCGTTCACTGATACCTGGCCAACACACGCCCGCCAAGGTGTCCTGTAAATCGCCACCAGTGACAATCGCTACCAGTCCGGCCCGTTCTTGGAAAGAGGGTTCGTGGGTGTTGGGTGGAGGGGGAGGGGGTTGTCGAGACTGTGTCACTCTATAATCACGACTACTTCATAGTTAGTACCAGAATTAGCTAGTTCCAATCCAAAGGAGAGTTAGCGATAAGTTCAAAGGACAGTCGATTGCAATAGTTAACGTTTTTTATATTGATTCTTACACTATTTGTTTTTAGTCAGTATACATTATTGTTGTTCAGTATAATTAATATAATCTAAAAAAGAGTTATTTTAATATAAAACCTATACCATAATCTCCGCAGTTTCATGCAGATTACAACTGTATAAACAAATTGACAATCGAGCCACTATAAACAGAGATATAGCGTATTTTGTGAGCGCAAACGCGGTAACGCCATAAGACGTAATGAGTAAGAGAGAGACAGTAACAACCTTACATAGTGGGGGGAGCGGCGAGCGGTCGGACCGAAACCCCAGCACACAGCGCGTGATCCAGCTGTAGTAATAATAGAGATCGATGGTGGTGATCGATTTCGATTGGACACTCCAATCATCATCAGACCCAATGCGGGAATGTCAAGAATCAAAATAGCGTCCTTTATATACTATTGGCTACCGGAAGTACCGGCCAATAAAAAGGAGAGCTGTAGTCAAAATTTACCCAGAAGAAGGAGCATGATTCAATGAAGCAAATATTCAACAGCCAACATCCGAACCTTCTTAGAAAAAGTTAGTTTACATAATGAACAACAAACACTTTTTGGCGTGAGAAAAATTCTGAAACATACAAATTAATTTATAATATGTATCTATATTTTATTAAAATTTGATAAAACGTTCTGACTTTTCGTTTACAATATACGAATCTTCAAAGTCACAAGATCGTTTTTGAAACTCCTTTGAAACAAGGTCGTCTTAACAACGCTCCTTTATATTCTGACTGTCATATTGATTTTTATAAAAGAGCTAACAATACTCATTTTTAGATGAATACAAAAAATAAGACGATAAACATTTAAATGTGTTTTTCTAAGTAGTTTAGGAACTTGTCTGTACTTCTTCAAACTTAAATATCTAATCTTTATTAAAAGTGAGATTGTAGGTAGAGTTCGCATGGCGCGGCGCGGCGGGAGCCCCCATCGTACAATTTAAGTTACATTACAACCAAATTACATCAGCTAAACATAAAAAAATGACTTAAAAATTTAACTCTTTAGCTAAAAATTCCATCTAATTAACTTACCTGATCAAAAAAATGAATAAAAGTAGTTACCAACGAACTTTTTCATGTCATGTTTCCCCCGGTCTGTACGCATTGGATAACATCTCCTTATAGTAGGCCTATATATCTTATGACACAACCGTAGTTTTACTGCGTTCTGAACAAAATAATTGAATGTCGTTTAAAAGATTAATAATTTCATGCAAATGGTTACTTGGTGTTTATTGGTTATTTAAGGGCAACACTTTCAAAAATCCTTAACTAGGATCCAGTCTGCGTAGTTCAACAACAGTCTGTTTTAAGTTCCAACTCAAATTTGGAACTTAAAACAGACTTGGGCATTCTTGGGGTATTACTTTAGTGGTCATATCCAATAGGGTGGTAAGTGAAGGGAGGGGAGTAAGGTATGCCGTCACGTAGTGGTGGAGTGGTGACTCACGGCCGCAGGTAGAAACTGGTAGCGATTGTCGCAAAATTTGAGTTGGCAGCGATTGTCAGTGGTGGCGATTAACAGGTATTCGCCCGCCAAGCCTCAGGCTCTAAAATGACCCTCGTCAAAGTGATTAGGCAAACAGCACTCGGCCCTGCACTCGATGATCCCTAAGCAGTCAAAGTCAAAGGCATTGTCTCCTTGGCCAGGTGATAAAGAGTTACAGTTCTATCTCCATAATCAGTATAGTTCTGGGTTTTTACTTATGAATAGTTAACGATGTTGGCAGGCCAGTCAAAATTAAATTAAAAATTAAAATAATGAGAGAAACATGACTCTTAGACAGTTTTATTTGCCTCTTTAATAAAATGGGTAAATGCCTAAACACAATCTAATAGGTTGTTTATTCGCTTTTTCAACTTTTAAGGTAATTGTAAGAAGATATAGCAAAAAATGTAATTTTGTTAGATAGTGATGAGAAGATATTAAATTGTAGTAACAAAGAGAGATTGAAATAAATATTGAAACATGGAACTTAGTAACTTTAAGATTGAACCGAATGCAAAAAAAAAACAAAAAACATAGAAAGAGCTTTCACCAACTGGTTGGTAAAAAACTAATTATTATTATTATTTTTTAAATAGTAAATAAAGCTATTTAGGCCACTTCTTGGTATTTAAAATTATGCATTTCACTAATTCCTCTGTTGGTAGTACAATCAATATCCTTACACATGGTTCAGCAGATCTAATCATAAAACACACCACTTCTACAACTAAAACCACCACCAAATTAGCTATGGAAGTGAATAATTTTGTTTTTAATTTCTTATAGAGTAGAATAAAACTCCACTCTATTTATAAAAATCCTTCAAACAAAAACTATGAAGGAAAAATCATATTGAAACATAAAAATAAGGTTAACACAATAATGCTGGAAGTAATTACCTGGTAATCCCTGAGGACCTCTCTCACCTGGAAGACCCGGACGTCCTGGAAGTCCGGGAAGATTTGGGACTCCTCCCTGTTGGCAACATCAGGTCTCAACCTGGCGCTCCACTAACTGTATGGTACACTACGAAAACCTCAAAATCAACTTAAAAAAGGAAAACGTTCCATTGAAAAAAAAAATATAAAAAATCATAGTAAGGGGGCCATCATATTATTTTGGATTTCTAATTAACTTAGTGTTGTTTTTATTTTGCTTTCCCAGAGGTAGAGATAGAGAAGGATCTTGATTTGAGATAACTGCTTGTATCTGAATCTGATCACTTTGGACGCGTTGCAGAAAGTCAACAGTCCCGGAAGGTCAAATAATTTATACCTGTGCCGCTAGGTCAAAAACTACAATGTTTGCAGTGTCTGTAGATCAAAAATCCCAGTAAGTCAAATAGTACAGTCCGGGCTAAAAACGTAGTCTATGTTAAAGCAATTGACTTATTGGGAATTTGACCTAATGCAACAGCAGTTTTAATATAACGAAATAAGATAAAATATAAGTTCAGTTTCGCTGAGTCAACAGTGCCGGAAGGTCAAAAGTATAATCTGTTAAAAAGAGCGATAGTCCTCTCGACGCATGACTTCAATAATTTCGTGTTTTGGTGTACTTAAAGTTGTGCTAAAATTTTGAAAATTGGCACAGAGCTTCTTGGTTAGTCCTACTCGATGACAGTTTTGTTGGAACTTTAATTATTTACCAATCTAATTAATAAAAATTGATATGTATGGTGAAATATTTTTAAATCGTGATTTCTAACATGAAAAAGTTAGCATGCGAGATTTTTTTTTGTTTTTGGGTTAGAGATGTTTTGTCTGTGGCAAAGTTGTAGCTAAAAGTGCGATGCGTAAAATATATTTTTTTTTTATTTTTTACAATAAGTGGTTCAATAGATAACTTGGGTTGAAGAGGACGGCAAATTTAGCATTTCGCAACGCATGGAAAGAACTACATCGTACGATGCGACTGCTGAGTGGACTTTTAATTTACAGTTCTGAGGACAAGAAAAAGATGAATATACAGATTACCAGTACATTCATATTATATATAAAACATCTTTCTGTATTACCAGCTTACATTTTTCACTTATATTAATAAGAATACATCATAAACAGGGTGTTAAAAATAAGCGGAGAGATACTTTACCTAGTTAGTAATTCCTTGGGTCAAAATAAACAGAAAATGAAGGATAAGATTTTTTCCAAAATCGTTTCGTTAACCAGATATCCGCCATTTTGTATTTTTTACATACCGTATTTATCTTTACACTTTTTCAACCGATGTCTATGAAACTTGGTATGTATGTTAAGGTAGGAGAGACCCATGTTATAAAAAAAGATTCATCTCGATTCACCCTAAAATTTCTACATTTAACACTTAACTACAATATAATATAATTTACTACACCACAATATTTACGTATCACCATAAATCTTTAATAAAATAAAACGTTAACATTTTTAAAATTCAAAGTAAATCAATATAATCTTTCTTTTTTGAAAAATATAGTAAAAAAATAAGGCGATGTTAAAATAACGTCAGGCGAGTTTCGATCTGGGTGTTTACGGTTTGAACCTAGGAGGATTTAACATTAATTAACATTAATGTTTAATCCCCCTAGGTTTGAACTAATTGAGAGGAATACATGAAACCGAAGGGGGGAAGTAGCAAAAAGTGCACTAGTACTTACTAGTGTCCAATTACAATTTGATGGATTTAACCAAAACCTTTTCTATTTCACTTATTTTCAGCTGTTAAATTTCAAACGATACGTTTTAGCTACATCATTAACATTATTATCATCATCATCGTTTGAGTTTGGGTTTGCGGCAATGTATTTTTATGTATAAACCCTTTAATTTGATACCTACCAAACTTGACCTCTGCTGCTATTAATTGACTGTATGGACTATTAATTAACAGCTGTGTCTAAGGATTACGTCGGCCTTAAGTCACTAACAGGACAACAAGATCGCTCCACTCATCACACACTCATCTCCATTCATACTTGGCTTAAAATGCATACATTTGTATGGTCGCCATTTCAAAAACAAGTAAAATAGTATTACAATTATATAAGAATTTTGTCTTAGTCTTTGTGGTCCATCCCTCTTAAGGGATAAAAAAGTTATAATAACTTTTCAACCATACTGTATAACGCCAACACGAATTTTTCCGTTGAACTCCTCCGCATTTCTTAGGCGATTTTGACCATTCATGTCTCATTAGAGAGAGCGTGTCACGTAAATTTGCAGACCAACCTTACATTTTTAAATCCCTTGGGCTCAGCCCCAGCGGCTCATGTTATGAACCCATGTTATGCCTATGAAGAACATATTGATTTATTTATATTAGGATCAGCCCAATTAATTGCTGTTATGCAATTCAAGGAAATAATGTAGGCTACATTATTAACATGTTACTGATTTGTTTGAAATACTATATTTACTATTTCAATTTGGGTTTGCTGGATAATTTAATCCATTTTACCAAACAATAAAAATTAATGGACAAAGTACTATATTTCATGAGCAATCATTGAAAGGACCGATTGAAGTCCTCATCAACCAAAAGAATGCCTACTAAAGCAAATAAAATTGAGACGAACATGTAATGCACAAAATCAGATGGTTCTTAAGTATGTGAAAAAATGTATCGCTATTCAAAAACAGACGGAAAACTTGTAAACATATTCGTGACAATGGGTGTAACCATGTTACATGGCTACATTATCAATGACAAACGTGGACAACCTTATACGAGTGTGAGTAAGTCCGAAAAACTCTAAAAAACAATAAGCAATAAATTGCAAGAACCGTTGCGCCGTTGCTTATATCATTGGGTATACACGTATCCACTGACGTGTATACTCAATGCTTATATCGAACTGTTATATGTACATCGTGAGTTGTTCCATTAGTTGTTCCATTTAGTTGTGTGTCCATTAGTATAATATTTTAGTTGACTCTTTTAAAGTCGGCGGAAATTGTGACTGTTATTACCCTTGAAATAATGTTTGTGTAGTACTTTGCAATCCTACCAATGCTTATAGAATCATACGATTACAATTTTCTGGTTAGAATATGTCGCATAGAGTGGTGACTACTGTATATTTTTGGTTTGCTTGTAAAACAAGATCAACAAAGATTTTCCATCGACTTAAACAATACGATACTCCCAAATTGTTCATTGCAATAACAAAATATCACACAGTTTGATGAATATTTGTGTGTAAACCACATACAGTACACCTGTATTCTATCTATTTTACCTTTTATTTTTCCAACACTTTATAGAAAATCACACATTACGTGATCGGTGAAGAAAGGCTGTATCCCATGTGTTTTATAGGTAAAGAAGACAAGGGCGGTCCTAGACATATATTTTGGGGGGGTCACCGGGGGCCTGGGGGGTATGGAATACCCCCCAAAAAGGAGGGGGGTCCTGGGGTTCCCCCCGGGAAAAATATATAAATAAATAAATATAGGCTATACAGGGTGATCAACTCAAGGAGGCCACCATTGGGATATCGGAAACGGTAAGAATTAGAGAAAACTCAAAATGGAAGACATTCCTTTATTTTTTGTGGCAGTTAAAAATATGATTTTAGTTTTTTGAAATTCAGCCACCATTTTCCAAAATGGCGGCCAATTTTGAAATTTCTTATCGAACCCTATATTTTATCATGTTTTCGGATAGAATAGGCAATTTAAGAACTTTTTTATCCTTGAAATTTTTTCGATAAACCCACTCGTCTAGGAGTTACCGCCTATGGAAAAATGACTTCCGGTGTACATATTACATCATGTAGCTCCTAAACAAGTAAGTTTATAGCAAAAATGCGAGGAGTAAAAAAGTCTTACAATTGCATCCACATTCAAAAAAGACCATAAAATTCATAAAAAATATGAATTATATTATTTAAGAAATGGCAGCAAACTTGAAAAGTGGAAAACTTTTTATTTTATAGTCTTTAAGGAATGTAGATGCAATTCTAAGACTAATTTACTTTTTGCAATTTTGCTCTAAACTTACTCGTTTAGGAGCTACATGATGTAAAATGTACACCGGAAGTCATTTTCCCATAGGCTGTACTCCTAAACGAGTGGGTTAATCGAAAAGGGTCAAGGCTAAAAAAGTTTTGAAATTGCATATTCTATCCGAAAACATGATAAAAAAACTAAAATCATATTTTTAACTGACACAAAAAATAAAGGAATGTTCCCCATTTAATGTTTTCTCTAATTCTTACCGTTTCCGATTTCCCAATGGTGGCCTCCTTGAGTTGATCACCCTGTATATATGAATTTGAACGGATGATGTTTTTGGCCTCTAGGGAGCTCAAAACGAAAAATGAAATCGGTCCCGGGTCCAGGTGTTACCATAAGTACTACGGTAATAGCTTATTCCCTATATGGGAAATTCTCCAAAAACCTAATAGTTATAAGGTAAACGCACCAGTAGCTGACAGTATAAGAAACTATACGCACTTAATAATCCGTGGTTTTGAATAAATAGGAACTAAAGAGATATTACGGATTTCATGTGATTCTAAATTTAGTGTAGTTTTCAAATTTGTCATACAAAAAGGGGTTTTTAAATATATTTTATACAATTTTTAAACTTAATTCAACCTTTGTACGTGTTCCAGTGGCTGACAGTGAAAAAAAGTGCTTGTACCAGTAGCTGACTGTCAATTGTCCCAGTAGCTGACACTGGCACTATAAATGTACTAGCTGCTAAACCTAAGGGTATTATAATTTATAAGACGAATACAATCTAACTTAATAATTAAATTATAAAATAATGTAAAACGTTATTAAAAAAATTTATTTTACATATTTTAAAATAAAAAATATTTACATTAAAA
Source organism: Macrosteles quadrilineatus (assembly GCF_028750875.1). Classification (NCBI taxonomy): domain Eukaryota; kingdom Metazoa; phylum Arthropoda; class Insecta; order Hemiptera; family Cicadellidae; genus Macrosteles; species Macrosteles quadrilineatus. The sequence goes on from NW_026542596.1 coordinate 22,524,487, forward strand.
AATATATACCTATATATTTTATATATATTTAAAAAAATATACATTTTTTAAGATAATTTGGCTTATAAATTAAAAAAGTAAAATCATTTTATAAAAATGTGAGATCACATAAATTATAAATAACATGCAAATGTCGATGGGTAAAACCAATTTAATATTGTGCAAGTAGCAAATATCCCCTGTCAGCTAGTGGAACTTGTATGGCTTTTGTGTACCAAAGCCTGACATTGATATAATTTTAAATCCAAAACCCCTAACACCCCAATTTTTCATGAAATTGTCAACAAAGGTATAATTGATAAAAATAATGAGCCTAATCATTAATACTATTTAAGAAATTTAGCGAAATGACAAAAAACCAAACTTACTTTCTTAACAATTTCATTAAGGGAATCGACTAAATGTGATGTGTACAGACAGGGTCGCTTTCAAACCACCACCATTCCGCGAGTATGGGCTAAATTTCACTGATTTTTTTGTAAACAAATCAAGGATAAACATATGTTCTTCTAACAATGCAATCATGTGTAAATATTTTTAAGAGACCACATTATAATGTTAAGAAACTCAAACTGTCAGCTTCTGGAGCACTGTCAGCTACTGGTGCATTTACCTTAAAGAAAAATATTACATTCAACCAGCTGTTAGTTAAAACAAATTATATGGGACTAAAACAAATCGATGATTACAAAGATTCCTTTAAAAAATAATTTGAACATCCTTTTATTTTATTATGCATATTTAATTAATCTGCCATCCTCATACCTAAGAATTGAATGTATCAATGGTCAGCATTACACATAGTATAAATAAGTCAACTCTAATTATATCTTTAAATTTGTTTCCAAATGCTGAATTTGTGTCACAGATGCTGAATGTTTACAGCTGTTATGTTAAGCAAATTATATTGTACTAAAAGCTGGCTTAGAAGGTTAGCGTCGGCTGCTAGACTTTTTAAAAATAAAACTTAATTTCTAAAAAACTGGGACCCTTAATTATAATTATGGCTTTGACATTCCCTAGTTCTCAAAATTATCTTTCTTTCAACACAAAACTAATGAAAATCCATCGTCTGGTTGATTCAGAATCGTGAAAAAATCCCATTTACGTTTTAATAATATATATGATAGTTTGGACAGGTTTCAACCCTTCCGAGGCGTAATACATTTACACAGTTTATATGTAGACTACATTATAACTCATAAAATAGTTCTACAATTAAATGGATCTCCTTTTACAAACGTATATAATAACCAGAAATTTTCAGATCGTCCTTGCGTGTATTTTATGCCACAAATTTTGACGAAAGGCTTTTCATTACATAAACTATACCTATTTACAGTGTTGACCAAACAGTTGGCAAGAAGCATTAATAGATAAGCTATGTACCAAATATGATAATTTTAGCTCTATTCTAATTATGACAAAACACGAAGTAACTAAAAGCGAGTTTTGTTGGTGTAGTAAGCGTTGCAGGAGGTCTACTTTACACTGAATCGAATCGACGTTTTGTTTTATTGCTTTTGATCTTCCGGCACTGTTGACTCAGCGAAACTGAACTTGTATTTTACCTTATTTCGTTATATTAAAACTGCTGTTGCATTAGGTCTAATTCCCAATAAGTCAATTGCTTTAACATAGACTACGTTTTTAGCTCGGGCTGTACTATTTGACTTACTGGAACTTTTGATCTACAGACACTGCAAACATTGCAGTTTTTGACCTAGCGGCACAGGTATAAATTATTTGATCTTCCGGGACTGTTGACTTTCAGCAACATTCCCGATCACTTTAGTCTCCAGAACTGGCTGACCATGTGACATATACCACAGTTGTCTGTTGTATTTAGACCAGTGTGCAGACCAAATACAGACAGTACATACTGTAGGTCCAAATTAGAGATTTTTAGAAAAAATAAAGAAAGGCAACAAGTTTCTCAACTAACCATCTTTGTATAGAGACAGATTCAGGATCAATTTCAGTTCATTCACCAGTTTTTTTCGTTATAGAAATGTTTTACAAAATGTACAATTATTATGAAACCCACTTTTTTATTGTTTTTACTAATTGGACATAAGAAAATATTAATTAGCTGGCGTAGAAAAAATGTTATTGATCATATAGAGTTTGGTTATTTGTACCTTTGTTGACACAAATTTTCTTTTTTTTTAATAATATTGGTTTAGCAGTTTTGAAAAGAATATATTTTGTGTCAGATTTACTTATTTAGACCTTAAATAACAAAATGACAGACTACCTAATAAAGTGATTAAAATAATAATTGATTACCTTTGGCTCTTCAATCCTGCATCAGACCACGTTTACCAACAAAACACATATAAACAGGAACACATTGTGCCCAAAGTGAGTCTTACCTTTCTATAGTGGTGACTAGACTTTGCCTTTGTGGGTCACTAACACTAACGCACTATTAGTGTGTAAGTTATGTTATAATGTGAAAAAGCTTTGAAAGTGGTTGAAAATAAGTTTAATAGTGTAAAAAACACAAGTAAATAAGTGGATTGATGTTTTTAGTTTTATTCAGGACGTAAAACATGTTTTGAGTTAAAAACAAATTATAAAAATGGAAATAATCTTTTTATTGAGTTAAATGTTTTATTTATATATTTATATCTGAATTGGTAAAGGTACTTTTATCTTAAAAGTATCATAAAAAATTAAATTGAGACCATTACAATATTATAAATCTATTATTTTTTTAATTTTATAATAGTACATTTATTTTTTTGAATTGAACTTTTTAAACATAAATAATATGAAATAAAAGAATTTTATGGCTGTTATTGTCTTTTGTAAAATAATTGAATGTTGAATAATATTAATATTGTAAAAGAAGAATAATTGCTACAAAAAGTTTAAGGACATTCAACATTTAAATAAATAAATTTATCAAACATTAAAATAAAAATAGAGAAATGTTTAACAGCTTGATATTTTTAGTTACAGTATTATATTATTAATGCATTAGTTTGAAATTACTATAACAGCTTTTTTAGTTTAGCTTCAAAAAATCAATGTTTATGACATATTAAAAAAAAAAATCTGGAAAGATATTATTGAAATATTTATCAATAAAAATTACAATACAAAACTTGTTAATTTTTAGTACAAACGATATCAGTATCAAAAATATTAATTTGGTTCAGTTATGATAAGGTATTGTTTACAAATATATATTTACGTTATTGTTAATCACAGTTAATAATGTAGTGGGCAAAGCTATGTGATATTAGTAGGTGACGTTTGATTATAATAAACTGTTAGTTTTTTCCGACCACCTCCTTGGATGTTAGGGAAAATATTACAATATTTAAACAATCCTAACAATGACTCAATTTTTAAGTTGAAAGTTGTCAGTTAAATATTTACATTTTTTGTATTAATTGTTTATGAAAAACAACTAATAATGTAAACTATTTTATGAGACCATATTAAAAAAAAAAAAAAATTAAGATGGGATACTTTGCATCAGGTACTTATAATTTTTTCAGAAAACACAAAAAGTATTTTTTTGTTCAAAATATCATAAAATCAGGTATAGGCTACATGTATTATTGTTGTGTAAGAACCTTTCCTCCCGTTCTCAGGGGCTTAAAGGAAGTTTCCTTTTGAAAAGTAAATATACAAAATCCAAATAACTATAACGTTTCTTTACTTAAAATAACTGTAAAAATATATTCACGATACATAATGAACCACTTAAAGAAAATAAATTACCACAACGTAAAATTAAGTAAAATATACCTAGTAATAATACGTAACTTAGTTAATTACATCTATAAAATGCAAATATGCACTGAAATAAAAATGCAGCAAGATTCTGACATGCGTTTTTAAATACTTCATTCAATTTTTTAATCTTTGAGTACACTTTATTGAGTATACTTGTATTTTATGAGTATAATGGTTGTTGTTTAAGAAGTTTTAGGTTATACTGTTTGTTATTTAACCTTTTTAACTTTACTGCTCAATCGCATTGCCTTGAAGCACCAAGCAGCACTCATTCGAGAGGTCCATGCACATTCCAGGGTACAGAGTCCCCTTTTGACTTACCCTCTTGCCACGTTTGCCTCTAGCCCCCTTCTCTCCGGGCATTCCGGGGGGGCCTGTGGGACCGAGATCCCCCTTGTCCCCCCTGGCGCCTGGTGTCCCTTCAACACAGTTAGACTTTCCGCTCATCCACATTAACAATTACTTAGTAACTAAAGAATAAAATAACAAAAAAGTAATAAAATAATAGTAAAAAATTGGGAGGGGGCAAATGTGATTTTAGATTATTTAAAAACTTAATTTAAAGGGTGTTGGCTTGAAAAAAACCGTATAGAAGCTACACCTAATTGTTCCTATGATTTGTAAAATTTATCGTTTTGAGAGAATATATTATAATAAAAACCTAGCTATATCTGTTCTTTTATATTTAAATTATTTTGTATATAGATTGGTAATTACTATTGGTTTAGAAAAAAATTCTTTAGGTGATAGTCACAAAACTTTCTTGTTCAATACAGAAAATATGTATATTTACACAAAAATTAAATAAAATGATTGAAAGATATCTATTGGAACATTGAGCTAAAAAATTTCAAATAACTATAACCTCTTTCAACGACAAAATATTTGTTATGTTTTAGAAATGCTTGGTTAAATACATATTTGAAATTCAACCATCAAATTTATGAAGTTGTTTATGTGGGTAAATTTATAAAACTGAAATAATAATTTAGTGGGTGAATCAATAAAAATGTTACTTTTAAATGGAATATGTTTAAGAAAAGCAAACAGAAAACTTTAAACATAAAAAACACAAACATCTTATATAAGTTATGTTAGTAAAAACATTAGGATAAAAAATAAAGTTACAATAAATCAAAGTTGGTTAAAACTCATGACAGTTCCGACTTATTATTCACTTCCATAGATCCCAACACATGCAATTACAAATTACAGAGAACCGAGCTGGGTGGAGCTTAAGTAAGAACTACAGTTTTCATTTCCTGGCAATTTTTCTCTTTCCCTCTACTTAATACTTTACTTAAGTTGACAACAAATGTTTCAAACATTCAAGTAGAGTGCAGTTTGTTCAAGGTCTCCCATTTCTTACAAAAGAATAACACAACTTACATCCCTCTAAAGTGTATCAAAAGTAGCATATTTTTGAGGGGTATTTTTAATAATGTTTTCAAGTGTTCCATTTTTATTTTAGCGGACGATAGACTGTGCTCTCCCAGGTCAGTTGCCTCTGTACAGACTGTACAACGCCCACCTGGTGGTCCAGGAGGTCCAGGAGGACCCTCGATGATTCCTGTCGGGAACTGGTCTCCATTCAACGTCGTCGTCAACCCTCGCTCGCCCTTGTCACCTTTGTCACCCTGCAAACCAAATTATTATAGATATATTTTATTACATTTTGATTAACGTTGCCAATAGCTTTTAATCGTCAATAGATTTTTAGTCAAAAACCTTGTTCTTAAACAAGTTAAGATCTGTTAAGGTAGAAATGCTATCTGGAACAGAGTGTAAAAAGCTAAATTGTTTATTAATGCTACAGAAGAAGTACTTATTAAAAATCGAATTTGAACGTTGAGGTATTGTTGTAGACTGATTTTTCTCTACTACCTAGTGAAATTGTGACTTTTATCGTCTTCCTAACCTAATGTGTGTGATGTATTTTAAGTGTTATTTATAATACTAAAATATTATTAGAAATTTTTAAGAATGACTAGTTAACTATGAGTATTTATCGATAATCAAAAAGTTTTACATTTAAATGAACAATTATATTGAATGTAATAACGCTTATAAAAAGGGAAAATTAAAAGTTAGAATTAAACTGTTTAGACTAGTAATCCATCCGCTTATAAATAATTTATGACCTTTTTAAATTTTTTATATTAGTCTACAAATTGGAAGGGGCTAGTAAATACTCATACCAAGAGTTAAAATCCCAATAATACACTTTTGAAAAAATATTCACTACAAATCTGACGACTGACGAAACAAAATAACAGTCCTCGTTCGGTTGGTATACGTATCATTTTGACTTTAACATTAGTCTTCAAATGAAATTGCAATTTAATTTAGTCAGACATATTACTGAAGCCAGCAAGTTCGATGGCTTCTAGAATTGGATTGGTTATGATTGTCCTCTTTGCGAATTATGGCCATGACTTAATTCCTGAAACCAAACTAATTTCCTTCTCTTACTGCAAATGACTTCGGGAACTTATTTGTGATTGAACAGATATTAATTTGTAAATTGAATTACAAATACCTAGTCAGCGATGCATAATTTAGTATGGTGTAAATTAAACTATAAGAACGCAATTAACAGTGAAATTCATAGAACCAATATAGTAAAGCAAATACAGAATTTCTTAAAATCTGGTTATTATTCACTGCTAAAAAGCTACATAATAGACACATCTCTTTTTCGAGATATTGTTAAAAATTTCATAATTGAATACAAAATTAATCAATTTAATTAATTACAAAGTATCATGTTTTTTTTTATAATTGAGTTAAAACGAACATAACTAACCCTCAACTACTACTCACCGATCGATACATTTCAAACAAAACTATTACTTTTCATAAAATAAATTATGATATTTTTCTGTTTATACCTGGCTCTGAAACGTTGTGTTTGTTATTCTACGGCTAGTCAACAAACCCTGCCATTTTCCCTTACAATTTTTAATTGTATATCATTTGTTAAGTCGGATCAGAATGATTTTTCAATCAAATGCAGTGTATCTAATTCTTAAATATAAATAATATATTATTCTAAGACATAGCTTATCTAAGATCTTAATTACATGCAACAAACATGTTCCATGCTTAAAGTCCCTTCTATAATCACCACTAAAAGACAAATGGTTAGTCACATAAAACAAAAGACGAAAACATCCAGTTGTTAGTCCCCAGCCACCAGATGTCCTGAAAAGTGTGAGATGAAGATCCAAAACAAAAATTGCTGAAAGACAGGCTCCTGATCCACCTCCCGCTAAACTACATTCAAATCCCAAAACATCAGCTTGAAATATTTTTAAGGTCAAAAGGTAACCAAGCAAATATTTTAGAAAATAAATCAATGAAATGGGTCTAATGTTTTTTTTTATGGTTGTATTTTTAACCATCACGTACAAATTTAATGATAAGCAAATGAAATCTTTAAAATATTTAAAATCTGAATTTTTAATATTATTTTGAAAACCATACAAGCGCAGATTATTTAATAGTTTTTATGGTAATGATTTTATCAAACGGATACTTCGGTATTTAAATCAAATGAAAAACAGTGTGAAACTGAATAGATGAGGATCATACTATAATCAATTGTTACATATGGTAAGATCAAATCTCAATAAAATACGTTTTAACGAGAAAATATTTCAAGCTGAGAGATTTTTCAGTGACAAAGTTTCTCACAGGAAGTCCTCTGTATCCTGGAAGTCCAGGGAAACCTGGAGGTCCCAAGTGTCCCCTCTCTCCTTTCATTCCCTGGAATTGGCCAAAAGCAAATACAGAAACTGCAGTTAACTGGCTGATTATTAAGCCGTGTGACTTTAGTTTATAAGTTTTATGGCAAATCTTTGAGATGATTCAAAAAGTTTTACCAATTTCAAGTATTTAATTTTTTGTTAATTCAGGAAAAAATAAAATAATCCCTGTTTTTATAAAACTACAATTTTTTAGATAAAAAAATTTTAGAAAATTTAATACGAATGCAAATTTAGATGCAAATGTTTTATAAATAAATTTACATTATGGGTGACATTAGGATTAATATATAAGTGCTCTTTACCTCAATTGCCTCTAAATAACTAACTAAGCTACCCAATTTTATTTTTATTGGCTAATCGGCTTTTTAAAAATCGAGGAAGGAGTTTTATATTTCTGCATGACTTTAAACATGAATATAATCAGGCTGATTCAAAATCACACAATCTATCAACAACTTTCCACATTAGAGACGGAGTCAAATGCTTCAAAATATTGGTTTCAGTCCCACAGGTGCTATCAATTAAGAAATGATCAATACAATTTCAATTAAAACTTAGTTGATTGAAGGTGACTCACCTTAAGTCCAGCAACTCCAGGTTCCCCTTGAGGTCCCATAGGCCCTACAGGACCCGGCGATCCCTTCTCTCCCGGCGCTCCCGGTTCTCCTGGTATACCCTGTCTGCCGTCGTGTCCAGGGAGTCCCTCAGGACCCTGTGGCCCCGGAGGTCCCGGTGGTCCAGGCTCACCTGGCTCTCCCTGGATAACGTGAAAGTTGGGTGTAAAGACATGTATATTACTGTTCTTCATGAAAAGGAGTGTAAATGTAAATACTAGCTTGTTATGGAATTGCATGAATAAAAGCTTGGCTGGTTATGGAATATTATAGGATAAATAAAAACAAAGCATTTATAAAATATATGAACATGAATTGTAATACCTACTTAAATTAAATTTCCAAATGAATGTAGACCTCATCGTATTACATTATACAGGGTGTCCCGTAACTCTCTGGACACTTGTATATAGCGTTATTCCTTAGGTCAAGACAAACACATTTCACCATAGGAACATGGGTCTGTGGTGTCTAGTTTACCGACTGTCGGCATTTGTGTGTTTTTTACAAAAACATTAATAACTCCTAAACGGTTTGAGATACAGCTTTGATATTTTGCAAAAATGTTAATCCTATTATCGTTAGAAATTATACTAAAAAATCATTAACCGTTTTAAAATGGCGGCCATTTAAAATATTTGATGCCAAATTTCACGAAAACAGTTACGGTAACTTTAACAAATAAATTGCAAGAGACAAAAATGTTTGTAAATTTTATGTAGTTTTCAATGATACCTTATTTGTTAAGATTGGATAAATAATAACAGAGAAACGTGTTGTTTTCGTAATGTATGACCACTTTTCTCCATTTAAACAATGCTAATACTCCTTTTATGTTGTTTAACAGTCGGTAAACTAGACACCACAGACCCATGTTCCTATGGTGAAATGTGTTTGTCTTGACGTAAGCAATAACAATATATACATACATGTGTCCAGAGAGTTACGGGACACCCTGTATAACTTTCTTTTCAGTTTTAAGGTTACCAACGTATGCACCTAACTAATTACTCGTCAATCATGAAAATTAAGAGATGTTATATGAAAAGTACTATGTACTACGGTACTTGATGACCAGTATGAATTACTTCTACACAATAAGGATACAAGCAACATACACTACAGTATAACATGAAATATACTCAAGTTAAATATTCGTGCAAAAGCCATGGACTAAATCTACAAATCGAATAGAAAGAATGAAAAAAAATAAAAGTATTTTCAACGAACAAAATAAAATAGAAACCAAACAAAAACATTAAGAGAAATGATAATTAAATATATGATCATATAAAACGAGAATTTTGCATTTTCAAGTATCGATAAAGATTTTATCAACGAATATTCTGTGAAAATGAAATTGGTGCGCCAGGAAATAGCTAATAATGTTTTAGTAAAAATTTACTATTAATATATAATACAAAATTTTTAATCGTCACATTTTAAACTTGTTTTTCTCATTGAAAGACCCTAAAAGCAATTGATGGCAAGAGTTACGATATGTTTTTACTAGCACAACCTGCAGGGTTAATTGCTTATGTTGTTATATCCAAACCCATGTTATATCAGCAGGCGACGCCTTTACCACTAAACTTACTTTCAACGTAACGATGGTCTGGGCAGAAATGTTATGACCTTGCTCCTGCAGCCCCTACAACCACGGGCAACCAAAATTAAATCAAAGAAAACAAGGAGAAAGTAAAGAAAACAAAACAGAAGGAGTTAACCAGCAATTCTGCTAACCTACAGAGAGGTAGCTGCAAACTTTATTGTCTTGATAATCTGTTTTAATTTATGCCCAAATATTTGCATTTGGATGTTTCCTGAGGAAACAATAACTCGATCCGGTCGAGTTTGCACCCAGTTATTCATGAACCATCAAAATACAGTTGGCAGATAAATTAGCTGAGGGATCGTTCCACAGGCTTCAGCCCCGGGATCGTAGTTGTAGCTACCTCTCTTGTGTAAAGGAAAATAAATATTAAATGAAACGATAAATACTACACAGGGAATACGTGTTGAAACAGGAAACTTATTGAAAATAGTTGGTTCAAAATAAACTCATCTATCATAGTAAAATACTTTCGAAACCTGTTTAGATGGTCTGAAGTTAAACAATTTTAAAAATGATTAATTAGTTAATAACTCCTTAATAAAAATATTTCAAAAGTGAATGATCTTAACACATTGTTAACAGTCGATTTCCTATACTCAAACCATAGTATGATAAGTTTCTTTTAATTACTAGGAAGAAAAGAATTAATATTACTAAAGTTTTTCACCAGAAGTAATAATAAATTTGTTCACGACTGAAGTACGTAAGTTGTTGTTTTATTTTAGACACCAAAGAACGGGTGGTTAAATAGTGTCAGAGTCTTTGTAACGGAAACGCTACATAGAATAAATAAAAAATATCGTTAAAAGAATTTGTCTCCAAAGTTTATTTAATAAAGAAGAAATCAACTTACTACTAGCAGTCCGTTGGAACCAAAGTGGACTATAATAGTTCTTTTCATCGACTAAAGATATTTGTAGTTTTCCCGTTGTAGCAACTAATACAACTTTAGAGTTTTACACATGAAAATAAACCCGATCACTCGACTCAATTCAACTTTCAAATTAATTTTAACCTTAATTTGAAACAGCAGTCGAATGTTTCTTGCTAAAGAAAGCAAAATACATACTTTTCTATGATTTTTCGTCTTATCTAAATTATAAAATCAAAATAATAAGGGAATCTACGGTACATTGTAAGTTTTTTTAGAGATATCGAACTTGAATTGATCTACTATTTAAACATACTTGTATGTTTTATTTTTAGGGGTTTTGATTGTCCAAGTGCAAAATTAAATTGCATTTGGATTGATTATCAACTGTCAGTTTCAACACGTATTCCCCACACACAGCATGCGACGACCACCAATCCACGGATGTCTTCGGTCACCTTGACTGCTACGATCTCGGCGTAGCCCAGGGTTCCGCCCCGCAGCGTCGTCACTGACCGCTTTAGGCCCTGGAAACACACTTATAGGTTACATTACATGTACCAAGCTCTTCACAGTGGATATACGCAGGTGTAAGCCACATATTCATTGGGTGAGGTTATGTAGATTGGTTTTAACCTTAGTACAGTAACACGTGGAGCTATGAATTTGTTGACAAATTTGATTTGGAATGACTGGCTTGGAAGGATTAGCTGTGTGTGAATTTTGCTGAGGTGAACGAACATGTCCACTTCAATATATTTGGCCATAGACACAGATTTTAGGTTTAGTAAGTTACGTAAAATCGGTTGGATGAAAAATTGAACTCCTTATATTTACTTTTATTCCGTATTCACAAAATATAATGTCAATAGGCTATATACATAATAGTATATTTCGTACCTAGGGCCGAAAATGAGGTTTTGCCGGCTCGAAATCGATCGAGAGCTGCAAATCATTTCGGTCCGTGGCACGAACGCTATTTTTCACCACATTATACCCTATTACCACTATTCACCACTATAATAATGCACACTGATAGTCAACACAACTACAACTTTAAGGTTAATTTAATCTTTTCTCTTAAAACCTAAAAGGAGAATGATCACATGGTACCTACTTAAAGTACTATTGTTTAATAAAGGCCAGTATTGTAGTGTTCATTTGAATGTGAAACGTGTTCGCATATACATGTGATATACATTTTAAAATTTATTGAAAGTGTAGCAGTGTGTAAAATCTAAAATTGTGTATCCGTGTAATCCACCCAAGCACGTTTGGGCGTTGCTCCAACGGCTGTCAAAAGTATTTACACAAAAATAGACAGCTCTAAACGGCCGAGAATCAAGAAAGCACTCAAACCGTTTCAACAAGATATTGGAACACGAGAAAGGACAAAGCCTCCAGAAATACCGCGTCTAGACACATACCAGCCCCAAAACACAGCCGTAAAGATGTTTCTTCAGCAAACAAGCGAGCTGTTAATATGTCACTGCATCGGAACTGTAAAAATACTCTACCGACTCCCGGAGTAAATAACCGACACGGATGTTGGGAATGATTCATACGAGTGTCGACGCAGCTAATCGGAGAAATTAATTCTCCCATTCATCGCAGGGACTTGGTGGAAACGCTTGTGTGAGAAATGCGGGGTTTTATCGGAACGATGGGAGCTCATTTGAAGCGTTGGAATTCATAAAGGGTCATTTGAGCGTTTTTATGTGCAGCGAAAGTGAATAGTTGAAATGTGGGTAGATTGATTTGGGTTAAAAAGTTGTGTTTGTTACCAAAAAGTTAAAAATAATACATATTAAACGTTTCTTATAGTAAATATATGTATTTACATAGCTCTATCATACATTTTCATACAAAACATTGTATGAGAGTCAGCAATATAAAACTCTGTCGTGGGCAAATCTAATTTGATATGTGTAATACTACTAAACATATTTTCAAATTTAACAACCCAAGATATACATATATATTCAATGAAATAGGTTTTAAATCTAGAACACAGTAGAGCTATGTGTACATATGTGAACGCATTTAAGCGCTATTTTGTATACCTTGACAGCTGCGTAGACGTCGAAGCCTGGACTTCCAGATTCACCTTTTTGTCCTTTGTCACCCGGCCGACCCTGCAACAGAGGTTAAGGTTATAGTGAAGACAATTCTGAAATAATATCTATTAGTAACTAACCAATCGTTTGTTGTCTATATTACATACAGCTTTGATTATGGATAGCACTCTCGCAATGATTACATGAAACTAATACAGCGTCAATATAACATGCAATCCTTAATTATCAGTTAAGTTAAAAACTATTTAACGTTGATTTTGATGAAAAATTAAAATACAATGTATTATAAAAAGCAAATTATATTATATATGTCATGTATGTAAAATTTTTAAACTATGAAAATAATCAGCAATAAAAACCTCTTCTTCAAAGTTTAATTTGTACTCACACTATTGTACACACATATTTTTTTATTCCTATGCTTGATTTCGAAAATATAATTAACCTTTTTATCGTATTCATGCCAACTGATCATTTTCAAATACTAATCATCTTTAAGACATCCTACATGACTTCATAACGTATACATTACACAGTAACTGTTATCTCAATGAATACACAGCTTGTGACATTAAAGTGATATTTGCTTCGCTATATCAACAACAACTGTCACGGTCGTGATTCATCCTTTACAAGACTAACAACAGTATTGTAGTATTGTAGCAGTGAATTACTCTGTGGTAGGCGTCAAATTGCAGGTTTGCAGTCAATTTACTCTGGCAATGTGGGTAACCGACTGTGCGCCTCAGACCTAAACCTTCAACTGGACATCTGGACCTGGCTTTATTGATTTTTCATTTATCTTTGATACAGAACAATGGTTTAATTCACTGTAGATCAGTGCAGATGGTTTACAAAAATATGAATCATGTGTTTGCAGGTTTAATGAGGTCCAAAGGCACTTTGACTACAATTGGACGTGTGGATAGCTGTATTTTATCTTAATTTTGAATTAGGATTCTTATTTTACTAGAATTAAAAACAGAATGCTAAGATTGTAGGCAACGTTAATAAGAGGTAGCTGGACTCTTCAATTTGTTATAATAACTTATATATTATCTATACCACCTCTTTTGAATGTATAGTCCACCGTCTCATAGGACCGTCTCAAGGAGAAATGATGCACAAACATATGTGTATACGCTTACTACCAAATTATATTTACAAACACACATTGAGTGGACTTCAATGCGTTTTCGCTCAATTAAGGCGTGTCAAGATAATCTTAAATGAAATATCATGGATTCTTTTATTTATTTTTAACTTAAAAGTCATTACTATACACTGTACATTTCGTTTAAGAGGACGAGGATACAAGTAAAATATACTCACACAAAAGTATAAAATAACATTTTTATTGGACACGAATTCTTCCAACAGTTGTATTTTCAAGTCTAACTTACAAAACTTACATTTGCTTGGTGAAAAGTTGCGAGTTTAAAGAATTACATCTTAGAATTTGATTAAGACAAGCATCACGACTCGCTGCAGGACTTGGCTTAAAGTCGCCGCTTTGGGCGTCACTTAGCAAAGTTGTTTTAAACATATTTGCACTCAAGTTTTACCCAAACAACATAATTGTAAAACTTTGTTTACAACGCTTTACGCCTCGAGGGACACGGGATCCAAGCAAGGCAATCTTGGCGCGACTAAAGTTTGGGGTACTAAACTTCATCGGTTTTGCACTTTTGGTATATAATTGTTGTGCATGTAACGTGACTGTGTGGTTTAACATGTAAGTAAATATTTAATAATATTGTAAAACATTATTCCTTAAAAATGTGAAGCTTTCAGTTTACCAATCATATAGTAGTATTTACATGGAAATGACACTACAATTATACTCGTAGTTAGCTTTTAGATTTACGTTAGAATTTATAAAACGATTCAAAATAAATTACCTGTCCTCTGTGATCATTAAAATTGTTTTCATTAGTTTAAAACTATAAACAAGCAGAAAAAGGATCAATACATGGGACTTGTTTTTGTATAACCATCCAGGATGTCACAGATGTTTTAGGTTGAGCACTTTAACTCAGGATATGTACTGGAGTTTCTATCAGTTAAACAATATTTGAGAGCACGTCTCATGTAACTGGTTCCATTTTTGTTTAGTGCCGAACATAAAACAAGTGTACACAACCTTTTTGTATTAATAATAAACATGAAATTTTAATAATATTTAATAACACAGAGTTCGCAATGTAACGGTTCTAGTATCTAATTAAAATAATACATGTCTTCTAATAAACGTGGTGCAACTGTCTTGTTAGTGTTTGTTAGTATTTTAACTTACTTAACCACTACAACAGATTGAATTTCTACTATTGCTAAATTTGCCTATACATGACAATCCTATAAATAAATGTTTAAATTCGTGAACAAATTATTCCAAGTTTGCTGGTAATAGGCCTATTACAAGCGATTTTCCTCAAAATCAATATTGAACAAACTTGTTAGATGATGAACAAATTACTTAAAAATCTTAAATGATTAATATCAAACTACAAATGAGAATTTCGCAAGACAAAACACAATTTTAAAGCTATTTTAACAAAGATAACATATGAAGTGTTGTAAGAGAATACGGATCGTTAAAAAACATAATAACAGAGAGATCACTTGGTAATTTTTAACAAGACCGAAGAAAGCGGCGTAGAAAAGAAAACCTATGTTGCAAGTGATACATTTAGTTGTTGTAGATGTAGTGATGGGGGGGGGGGTTGGGGGGGGTAATGAAGGTTAACGACGGACGAGGGCTACACTAAAGAGACCAGATTAATGAACATGTGTTAGGACGGGCTATCTTACTGCCCACGCTACAAACATCATTAACGTTCTAAACTACTAACCCCACTTATAAACATTCTAGTACACAACTTTTTTTCCTGTTTGACCAAATATAAATAAATGTTAACTTAAGACTAGTCATGGTATAATGTTTTTCGATTATTCGCCGGTTTTTACTCTTCTAGGTTAATATGCGTGTCATAGGTATTGAAATCTCCAAGGATTATGGCTCTTAGAACAAGTCTCAATATTAAAATACTGAAAGAAAAAATTATGGTGATAATTAGTACTTTTTTCTATATATATATATTTGTAAAAGCTTCTAATGGAATGTTGATTGTAAGCCAACAATGTATTAGGCAATCAATTAACATAATGTAAGACTAAATTACTTATGTAATTCCCGTCACAGCTCAATAAAATATGTCTATTCAGGACATGTTTCGGTGTTAAAACACCGTCGTCAGCTTCAGGTACAAAGTGTAGAGTTGATCAGTTGTTAACATCGTCAGAAGATAAACACAGTACGGACACGAATAAATACATAAAACAATTAAACATTAAAAAAACAGGCCTGTTCTAACAAAGATGACCGACCGCACAGGTAGCAAGGGACAGACTAGCATGGATAAAAAAAATCAATTAACAGATTAAAATTCCATTTAAAGATTCCATTTTCTGAGAATATAGTGAACCCAAAGGAGGAAAGTTCTTCGCAAACTTTTGTCCTTGTTTAGACTAAAACTTCAAGAGATTTAAAATAGAATCTCAGATTCCTAGTATTTTAATTTCATTTTCCAAACATTATTAAAATCCCTCTATGTTAATATTTAAAAGCTTACCGACTTCGATAACAAAAAAGGACTGATACTATGATAGGATTTACAAATTATGAAAACTGGTATCTCTTAGGGCTATAAAGGAAAATTTGAAAAAAACTCAAATTGCTTCAGAATATTTTGTAAAAAAACTTGCAGGGTGGTGATAAACGGAAATAAAAATCACACTGCGGTTGGGTTACAACCCCAACGTGGGATGAACGTGAGAAGGGGTTGGGGGGGTGAGTTGTGGCCCCCTAGTGGGAAAGGGGGTATTACATGAGTCTCTCTTCTCTCTTGCATCTTATCCGTAACGTAATCCCTAAGATTTATAAAAAAGCATAACGCTGTTTGATTGCGAACCAATTTAGGAGGGTCTGACAATGTGTTTATTGCCAATGTTTGCTGTCAGCATTTATTCACGCAGTGCATTGGGCACTTGGAAAATAGCAACAACGTATTAGTAATATTGTACGAATAAACTCTCACTTGAAAAGATTTTTCTAACACGAACACACTTCTAAATAATAAATTTTATTCTTAATTAAATATTCGCAAAATGAATTTAAACACCACAAAGGCTACGGTTATGTTATGAAATTGAAAAGGGACACATGTTAAAACTTATTATTTGTATTCCTTCGAATCGAAATTATCTACACACCGACGCAATATAGATAGAAATATTGACTCAATCCCCAACGGCAAACACAAATACCCCCGCCGCAGCAAACCTGCAGACTAAGCGAATTTCCATTTGACTGATTGGATTTACACTGAAATGTCTACTTAAAAATATAACATTTATTCCAGATTTAAATAGAATTAGTTTAACAAGTACTTAGGTTTGCTGCATCAGGGAGGGTAAAACTGTTTTTTTTAAATGTTAATAGTTAGTAAGAAATAAAAACATTTTCCAAATTTGATCAAAATATGTTCGTAAACAAGCAAACTACAACAGTTTACTCATTCTGCATAAGAATAACATGGGAATTTTAAATTTACAATTTTTTGGAATTTTCTCCGTAACCATTAGGCGCATAATAACGCTTCAATATACTAAATTATTTGTTTTTTGAAGCTCTACAAAATGGTTTGGAAATTAATTGCTAAATTTTATGTTTTTTGGGTCAAAATTGGGAAAAACCTATTTTTACCCCATAAAACCCCCCGTAAACACCCGTTCCCATGGTCCGATCATGCTGGATCGCGAACTCGTTCGAATAGACGTAGGTTTACATGTTTGTACCAAATTTCATCAAAATCGGATCATTTTTGCTCGAGTTATCGTGCTGACGGACACATATATATATATATATATATATATATATAGATATGTACATGGATGTTAAGTGGACAAAATGTATATACAAAGCTGTTAGGTGGACGATTGCTGTCCTCTTATTAATAAGAAGACAGTCCTCTTAACATCCTTGTATATAACATTTTGTGTCCTCATAACAGCCTTGTGTATGGCAAAAAAGGCATACCAATACACTTGTAGGAGAATGAATTTCCCAACTAAATCCCATACATTTTAAATGGGTCTGTCCCCTGAACAGCCGTGTGTATAAATTCCAAATATGTGTCCTTATAACGGATTTGTGCTTACCAAAATAGCCTGTGTTTTTATAAACAAATTGTTGTATTTAATATTTTATCATATTAACTATACAGCACGATGTGTAACTCACTCACTGATCAGGTATACAAGTGTTTGGGCACTTCTAGACGGGCTAGGAAGTAGAAATTTGGCACGATGACAGGTCTCTGCCCCAAACCATGAGGAAAATTCAGAAAAGTGACAATTTCGCATTTCAACATCCCCCCACAAAAAAGTATGTGTTTCTTGGAACGTCTGTTGCGGCACGTATTAAAATTTTACAATTATTTTTACGCTTCATTATTGTTTTTGATGAAAAGCTGGAACCGACGTAGTAGGCCTGTATATTAACCGCTTTGCCGTACCTCTTACCGTTTCCGAGACCACTCCTAACGTTACCACCTGGGGACCGAGCTTTGCTCGAAAAAAATGTCATTAGTATACTCTGAGAGCAGTGTTTTGTCACTGCTGTTCATCCAAATCAAATGTTGCAGTCTATTTGTAATATGTTAAACATTACCTGAGGATAGATGAAAACCTCTTTGGTTTGTATTAGGTTTGTTTAACATCAGCTGTATATTTATATATTTTGTTTTTTAATTGTAACTATGGGATGGTGTTTGAGATTATGAGAAAACACAAGTGACTCGAATGGAGAGTACTAACATAGACTAACCAACACAAGTAGACTTCTCATCCCATTGTAAATTTTGAAGCTCGTTTTTCATGTCTAGTTCAGTATACGCCACACTGGGCGCTAGTGTCAACGAAATTTTGCTTCTATTATTTTAGGGTTAATTTCTTGATTTGTGCTTTACTGTTTGGTTAAATAACTAGGGGACAATTTATTGTTTATGATTAGATCGTATTATTTGGTTAAACGAGGTTTTAAATGACTGTATTAACGGGAAACAAATTGTAAACAAAACACGACCTCTGCTTAAAACCGTACATGAACTAACAATAAAATTGTCTTCAGCTGTTCCATTAGGATGAGAAATCTACTAAGGGAGTATGTTTTATCTATGGTACTAACTATTCTTTTGTTGATGTTACGGTAACTATTTTCGTTTGTTATTTCGTTCCCAAATTAGTAACCCATAAGGCTCACTGTTAGAGAGTTAAGTTCATTCAAGTTCATTATTTTACGAAATTAGATTTTTCTTGGTAGTTTTAACTGCATAAAACTCGTTTTTAGGCCAGAAATATATTATTTACAGCTTTGGAAGGAAATCGTCGAAGATATTGTTAGAGTTATCTATACAGGGTGTTTGTTGTTAAACTTGCATCTTTAGTTATGTAAAAACCGCAATAGATAGAAATATTCAGTTTGCGGGAATCATCTATTGACGTAAGGGGCACAATTTTTTTGAATTCAACGTTACATTCACATCCCCCCCCTTCCTCCAACTTATTTTTTTTTTAATAGCAAGGTACCCCTTGTGACATATCAAATGAAAGAGCATGAAAAAAGAAAATGTTTGTCACTGATATGTTTACATTGAATGTTGTTTACAGATACCGCAATCATTTCCGATCACATTTCAAAATAAAATCCAAACCAAGTTGGATTAAACCCGTTTTTCCTGAGGTTTTTCCGTACATAACGGATTTAATTAATCACAAGTGCAATAATGTGTAGGGTAACAGTAAATGAAAACAGAGATTCTTTGTCTATAAAATTTGTCTTCAGTTTTGATAACCGGGAAAGAGACCTTGAATCAGTGTTGTACATGGCTGGGAAACTTACATTTTTTACATAAGCGTTACTAATAGCTTACATAAAATTTTCAACTCATTAACGGCACTTCAATGGTGGTTGTGTAAAGTGACAACTGCAGTGGGTGATTGTAACAGAGGTTTACGGATTATGCTCAAATCGCTTTTCCAATGTGCCTTCTCAACGCCATGTGCTGCTCGCTGGACCATACAGCCAATAGACCAATTGCCTATCTCTTTTGGGTTCGTAGGCCTAAACAATTATTCATAATTTGGTAGCGCATATTACTCAGTGTTCCGTACGGACAGGACAAGAACACCTTTGATAGTGAAGAGAGCACAAATTATATTATAATTAATTATAAGAGCACAAATTATAAAACTTATATATTGTTGTAGCACAAAATGAGCACTAAATCATGGCACAATTTTCAACCGATTTGCTCAATGTGGCATGGCGGATGACGTCATCACCGGCAGCAGTTTTTCCTCATTTACTTGGTTGTTTTTAGAGCACAAATTATAAAAACTATATATTGTTGTAGCACAAAATGAGCACTAAATTTCTATGTATAATACATTGTTAATTCCTTTGGTGGCGGGCTGAACGTGAAGTTAGCCCTGCCAACAGTTTTTATAATTTTTTTGTGTGTAATTGTTGAGCACAAATTTTTTTATATATACCTTTGAGAAGCACAAATTCAGCACTAAATTATGGACATGTTTTTATAATTTGTGCTCATTATAGTGGGGCCAACTTTACGTGGGTCCCCGTGTGAATCGATAATGTCTCTAGCCATAAGTTCAGTAAAAATTACTGGCTAGAGACATTATCGATCATAGTTGTTTTAACCATTATGAATCAGCATTGTTTGATGTAGGGTTTGAGACAATTGTTTTAAATTTCAACACAAAAATATTTTGTTTATAAATAGTTAGTTTGTCCGTACTTTTACGTCTACAGCCAAAATGATATATTTTCGATTATTTGAAAATGCCAAAATCGGATTCCTCCGATTTGCAATCCGTTTTGCATTTTCATATTTGTTTTTTGAAATATTGGAAATTTAAGTAAGATCATTTTAATATTTCATCAAGAAAGCCTGAGAAACAAAAACGGATTGTGGCATTGAGTTCACCATAAAAAAGTAGTTCAAAATGATGGGTCACAACACCACCTTCATATTTAAATTAGTTTATCACATTTCAAAATGGCAGATCCAAGATAGCGGCAAAAAAAATATATCCGTCATAACCAAGGGATAGTAGGTCGACAATGAATGGTGGTGTATACCCTACTCGTCTTTATCTAGGACTATTTTGAGATTATGGTCTTAGTTTGTAAATGCACAATGTTAAAATGGGCTAAAAATAAAGTTATAAAAAGTACTCATAACTTTAGAACGGATCAAGATTTTTAGAAACTAATTGAGGCATTGTTAACAGCGTAAAATTCTAGTTTGAAACAATGGGTCACAACCCAACCTTTACATTTGAAAAAAAAAAACTTTGTATCCAATAATGGCGGATCCAAGATTGCGCCCAAAAATATATACCCAGTCAAAACGAAGTACTTACTACACTACAATGATCTGACGTGGTCCGAAGTTGATATCTTAAGAAATGTAGAAAAAAGTAGGGCGGGGGAACTCATTTAAAACTCACCCTGTATTATTAAAAACATTTGGGTTTTCTTTTCCGAGTTTGTTAGGCTCTTCTACCCGACCGATTTTCATTATTTAGGTCTCAAATTGAAGTTATGCACGCACAGATTTCACATAAAGTATCAGCATATATATATATCTACAGTCCTACTCTGCTTATACGTAAACGAAATTTGCTCCCCATGTATTTCTTATGGGAGTACAATTTGGTTTTTCTTTTCCGAGTTAGTTTGGCTCTTCTACCCGACCGATTTTCATGATTTAGGTCTCAAATTGAAGGTATGCACGCACAGATTTCCCATCAAGCATCGGCATATATCTATCTACAGTCTCACTCGGCTTACACGTAGGCAAAATTTGCTCCCCATGTATTTCTTAAGTGAGTTAAACCTGGTTTTCTTTTCCGGGTTCGTTTGGCTCTTCTACCCGACCGATTTTCATGATCGAGGCCTCAAATTGAAGGTAAGCACAAACAAACTTTCTATCAATCATCGGCATATATTTTTCTGCAATCTCACTCGGCTTATATGTAAACGAAATTTGCTCGTAAAAGTTTAATTATTTTTTGGATATGATATTTATTTCAACGCTGCGGAGCAGCATGGGTCCTCTAGTTAGTTTATAAATCTTGTGGGGTTTTTAAGAACAGAACTACATGTTTTAATGCGAACAAAGTTTATGTGTTTACATGGTAATACATACAGCTCTTTAAATAATAGTGTCTTAGTTAATATTTTTAATGTGATTGGTTTACTTAAAAAAAACTGAATTTTTAATGTTAGCTTTTATAAAAAAAGTGATGAATTAGATTGAATGAAAACCATACACGTTAACAAAATTTACATATAATCCATACGCAGGTTTCCTTCAATAATTGTGGATTTTATGATGTGTTTGAAATGCCACCAAGTAGCAAATAGTTCCATCTTGTCGAGATCAACGATGATACAGAAAACATCTATATATATAACGCTAAGCCGATTTATGTGAACAAAACTCCTCCCTCATTTTTGAACCGATTTTGATGATTAAGGTGCCAAAAAATTACCCTGATTTGTAGATTTGTAAAATGGTTTTCATATTTTGAAATCTTTATTAGTTTGGGCAGGATCTTCAGTCAAAGTTGGGGTTTCTCCCATAAGATTAACATGGGGGAATCTAAACATTTAATTGGAAGTTTTGTCCCCACTAATTAGAGAGAACGGCTGGGCGTAGAAACTTGGTAGGGGTGTCCAAGAAAATGTATCGGTCTGTAGAAGAGCCATCAACAGAAAAACGAAGTAAATTCCCTTAGGGCTCTGCCCTAAAATCCTTTTAAGTTTTTCTTCCCAGATTTGTTTACATTTATCGTCATATGGATAATTTTTCACTATTTTTAATCAAGCAACTGTTAGTATTTAAATTGCATTTTAAACAACACTATTGAGTTTGTCAAAAAGAAGTATTTGCAATGTAATTTTCTGATTTTAAAATTTATTTTGTTCTGCATCATCTCATGTTTTGCAATATCTATAATATTAAAACGAAACATTGTTTTTTTATTTCACGATTCTGAATCAACCACTCCACGGATTTTCATGATTTTTGTGTTGAAAGAAAGATAATTTTGAGAACTAGGGAATGTCGAAGCCATAATTTTAGTTTAGGGTCCCAGTTATTTAGAAATAAAGTTTTAATTTTTTTAAAGTCTAGCAGCCGACGCTAAGATTCTAAACTAGCTTTTGGTGTAATATAATTTGTTTAACATAACAGCTGTAAACGTTCAGCGTTTGTAACACAAATTCAGCATTTGGATAAAATTAAAATACATACTAAGGGTTGACTTATTTATACAATGTGTAATGCTAATCATTGATACGTTCAATCCTTCGATAACAGGATGACATATTATTTAAATATACATAGGTAAAATACTAGAATGTTCGAAGGATTTTTTAAGTAAATCTTTGTAATCTTCGGTTTGTTTTAGTGCAATATAATTTCCTTTTAACTAACATCTGGTTAAATATAAAAATGCTCTGTAGAAATATGAGGTTATTTTATTTACTCTGATGTGTCATGGATTTTTAGGAAATAAGTAAGATTAGTAGACCACCGAGAAAAGTAACACCATCGATGTATACAAGTCGATGCTCTGTACACGAGTCTTAAAGAAAAGATATGCAAATTATTATACTGCTCAACTTTTTTAGGAAAGGGTAGGAAAATCCATTTTTTACACGTTTTAATTCATCTTGGTTTGTTTACAATCAATGTTTTTGAATGATTAAACTTTGTTTGGATTAGGCATGGATGTCATAAAGAAGGAGATCAAGAATCCTCAGGAATACAATCATACAATTTTAAATTACCACCACAACCCAGACGGGTTTTATACAAAGATATACAGATATGAATGACATAGATTGAGCACAACGTCATCATTGACCTAGGATATTGCAATTAGACTAACCATCCTTTTATTAAATCTTAAAAGTTGTTTGGCGTGTGTTTAGTTGTGGTTACGTTTGGAGGCGCTGAATATTTTATAGTTTAAATAAATGAATATGGGGAACTACGGTGTACATTGATTCAATGAGGGTGGTTTAATTATTAAGGATATTAGAACCGATAACGGAATGGATAATAAACATAGACAATTAATTACGTCACTAGCTTTACTAGCGTGTTTTACGTTTTAAATTCCTTCAACATGTAACCAGTTCTTTTATTTAAATGGATATTATTTTATTTTTGACTCAGCTGTTTACCAAAACAAACTATATGTTGTTGTTAGGACACCAACGTTATAATTATGTGTACTGTGAATTTTATTGGATGTTTTCGTTTTATTTTAGGGAGTTTCTATTCAGACCTACTGGAAATTGTGTATAGTATAAGTAATTGTATTGTGTTGATATTGATTATGGAAGAGGCAGGTACGCGATGGAATTGGAAGGTGATATCGTTGACTAGGCCTGTACACTTTCTCAATTGATAATCACTCTTTCTACTGTAGGATGCTATAAAATTTGTCTTTATACGTGTAAGCTAGCTGTTCTGATTTATACACAGTTTTAACTGACTACTCCCGTACGTAGGACGGGCTAACACCTCGTAACGTTCAATTACGAAATCATTGGAAAATCTTAATATTACAGAAACTCTTAAAATGATCTCTTATCAAATTATATTATATCTATTGTACGGGTTGGTTTCTGCCTTTTTGACCACTTTTGCCGATATTTTGTCATATTATTCAAGACAGATAGGTTCATGAGATCATTTCCATACATGTTTTCAATTATTAAAAAAGATTTCGATTTTGTAATACAATACAAAATAATACAAGTGCAGAAGGGCACGTTGCCCATATGATCCGTGTTCATATTTTGTTTAAATTAATAGTGGTTTACAGCAACTGGATAATATTTTAATATTTTTTTTAAAGACATGTGTGTATGATTTAGAAAGTCATTAATCTGCAAAATTGCAATTTATTGCAGACTTTTTAGAGGTGTTACTTCGATGTATTCATTCAGCTTAGTGAAAACAGAATAGTGCCTTTGAATGTTATTAAACTAACGAAAAGGGTTGTACATGTTTACTAGCGCTACTCAGCAACAAAACCCATTTAATTTATCTCTAAAAGAAATATCTCAAAATGCACCAGTAACTTACCCAGATAGTAACATAAACAAAATGTCCAAACTCGATACTACAAAAAGTTCAGGCCAGAGCCATTTTAATGCGCTTAGATTGTGACACTTATTAATTCGATTTATATTCCTCTTAACCAAAAGATGATAAAGATCTGCAGAAGAAGTTCATTGTGCTCTTATCGTGTCTAATAACATCCAAACACAGAAACCTTGCCTAAAATTAAAATAGTGCCTATATCTTGAAAGATGTTTTGCAGTGGCCTATTACGGACCGGGGCCCACTTGGTTGGCCTTAAGTGAGATTTGTGAAAATAACACTACACTTCGAATGTCAAACAAATTTCACAAAGAGTAATTACCATTTAAGCAGTTACTGTCATGACAGAAAGGTCGTGTTCCTTTTGAACTAGATATCCTAATCCTTTCTAAGATACGTTGATTAACAACCATGCATGTAAACGTCACTATTTACGTAACAATTTACAGTATTTGCTTTTTGAAAATGCAGCATTGCTTTGTCACTTGCATTGTTCGTTGCTAATGAAGCCGCATGGCCATAAGAACGAGGTCCCTCATTTCGAGAATAAAAGACAGCATCACTACAAGTATATTCCACTACACCTAATATTCCGAGGATATATTATATTGAGCACTTTATGTAATTGATAAGGCTGAGATAACTGACATCCGCATGTCATGGAATCAATGTTATGCTAAAATTGCTAAATTTAGAGGGTTATTCATTGGCACAGAAGTACGGTATGATGACCGACGTGACGAAGGAAAAATAAAACTTTCACAGCTTTAGGGTGGACCTCCCTTTGAAATAAGAACGTGCCTTCTCAACAAACATATATTTTCTAAAAAAAACACACATACACACAGATTTAATCTGAATAACACTGATGAAATCGCAGACTATTATATTAAGCACTTTATGTAATTGATAAGGCTGAGATAACTGACATCCGCATGTCATGGAATCAATGTTATGCTAAAATTGCTAAATTTAGAGGGTTATTCATTGGCACAGAAGTACGGTATGACGACCGACGTGACGAAGGAAAAATAAAACTTTCACAGCTTTAGGGTGGACCTCCCTTTGAAATAAGAACGTGCCTTCTCAACAAACATATATTTTCTAAAAAAAAAAAACACACACACACACAGATTTAATTTGAATAACACTGATGAAATCGCAGAAGTGCCTTAATTAGACCCACCAATTAGTACCACAAAAGATCTACCAATACGGTTTTAATGCTATTTTAAGGTTCTTCCAAAAGCATTCTTTATATTATATTCATCAAAAAGAAGATAAACCAGTTAAAATAGGAACAATAACTCCTATGACGGACGATATAAGAAATATGTTATTCATTGAATGATCAACTATATTTTGTAACTAACGCATAATTATTGTTTTTACACCTATTTATTACCGTATTCATTAAACAATGCTAAATGCCCACATTTTTTGTAATTTCACTCTTTTTTTCGCAGTTAGAAGAATTGTCGTAAGCCTTTAAAGCAATCGTCGATTTCGACGGGTTTTACCTAGTACTACTATAATGGTTATAGTAGTATGTTTTCTGTGACAAGGACGACTAGGAATCACAGAAATTTTAGCCAAAACACGACGGCTTAATCTTCGTCTTCGATCACCTTCCGATTGATTATACAAATTATTAACGTGTAACACTTAGGTTGTGGTTTAAACGCATGAATAAATGCAAATGTGAATGTTAATATAACTGTTGTAACGATAATATATTTCTAGGTTTCACTTATACTCTAACCATCACATAAAGCCCTCTTATGCAGTTATTAGTAGCCAAAATGGTAGGATTCGAAACTGTAAAGGGTTGATTTCTAAGTTACATCTGTACCACCCTGTTTTAGAATAAGTTGATGACTAACCCTGAGGGTTTAAACTTAAAATGTAAATGCAGGTCTCCGAAAATGCCTAAAATTACATCTCCGTGTTTTTTACTCCCCTTTTTTTACGAATCAACGTGTAGCTAATCTAATTACACCAATATTTTATCCTTACACAAATGTTCTCTTCACTTAAAATTGTAGGTAAAAATAATTATCAAGCTCGATGGTGAAGGCCAATAACAATATATTATATCGAACCCTGAGGACTCCGCTCAATTTTGTGGATGCATCTGCGAAAGCCACCTAGTTTACATTATTTTATATGGGTACTATTTGTTAAATATATTAAACATTTTAATTTGTATGTCAATGCACTTTATTATAATGTCAACGTTGGCTAAGATTAGGTGCAAAGGTTAAACTCCAGGCGCTGCCGGAGCGGCATTGCTTTATTGTTTTAGAAATGCTTATATCTTAAAAACGGTAAGAGATGCGGCAAAACGGTTAAAATTCAGGCACACTACGTGGGTATCAACTTTTGATCAAAACAATAATATAGCATAACAAATCTAAAAATCTAAAAAAATTAACATTATTTTATATGGGTACGCGCGTGAGTGATGCGAAAAGAGTTTGATTTTGAAAATATATATTGGATCGATGGGGATTTGAAATATTTATGGGGCTGGACAGTAGTATAGAACATTTTCATAGGTATGTATAGGCAGTGATAAATATTAATATTAGACCATATCTTAATGTAACATTTTTTCTACCCTTTTACGTAATTAAACTCATAATCAAGAAAAGGAAACTAAATTTAATGTTAATACCAGGCTTACTATACATGGAGCTGATGAGAGGACACCTTAAGCTTACACAACGCTGTTAAGAGGACATAAGAATAAGAGGACGGTTAAGTGTCCTCTCAACAGCCATGCCATGTGGGAAGATGTTAAAGGGACCTTTTGCTGTCCTCTTATTATCTATTTTCCCTCTCATTTTGTGGTTGTTCTATGAAGGTTGGCAATACTGACAAATTTTACTATACCAGACGCTGTTGAGAGAACAGTCAACTGTTCTCTTATTCTGTTGTCCCCTTAACAGCCTAGTGTAAGTTTATATATATATATATATATATATATATGAATTTGAACGGATGGTGTTTTTGGCCTCTAGGGACCTCAAAACGAAAAAAAAATCGGTCCCTCGTCCAGGTCTTACCATGAGTACTACGGTAATAGCTTATTCCCTATATGGGAAATTCGCTAAAACTACATAGAAATAGTAGAGGGTTCAAAATGTTCAAATAGGCTCCTAAGTATATAACGTTACTCCACAAGCAGGTAGTAGCTTAACCGTTTAGTTATTACTTATTACGTAAAAAATGTAACCACGGATTGAAGCATTGATTGCCAGAATATAAAAATACATGCAATGTATGCATAGCACAATATGTTTACAAAATACATTTTTATTTATAAAACACAAATATAGCACCCACGACTGTACTACATAGTCTGGGTCGAAGTGTCGTACAAATCAACCCCAATCTGTCCTCGCGGTTGACAGGATATCATCCCCATCTCTCCTCTCACCTGGCGCGACATATTGGATGTGATTTCTGCCAAATCTACCTCTCTTACAGATTTGATAGAAAATAGCCATTTTATAGCCATGGTGTGGAACTGTGTTTTGTTTACATATAGGTTGGCTGTTAGGTTGTAATTGTTGCGTTGTATTCCTAAAGGTTATTTGGTCATAGAATAAATAAATACAATTATTTGTGTTTAATTATTCTATGATTTGATCGAGATAATTAAAATAGACAAAGAATGCTGTAAATATTTTCAACAATTATAATAAAATTAATAATCTTTCAACGTACTTCTAGTGAATTAACAATTCATCAGCTTTTGAAACATAATTTCGCCTTGTTGTGTCCTGTGTTCTTGAGCTTGTAATTTATACTGGCCCTATGTACAATTCTCAAGCTTGTGTAACATCTTAAGAGGTTATTCGTATTCTATCTCCATAGTATAATAGTAAACTCTAGTAAACACTAGCCAAAGAATGCAGGCAACAATGAAGGTAAATAATATAATTTACGTTCTCAAAACTGAGTACAAGTAGAAAACAAACACGAATTAATTGCATATGAAGCAAATCGAACATCAATTGACAACATGCGATCTTGAGTGTAAGAATATTAATATATAAAATACAAAATGTATTCATTATTAATTTAGAGCAATGAAAGATAAACATGAAACATAATTTACTTTTCCATGAACTAGATTTTAATTGAATAAATTATTAAATACCTACAATTTACAAACTCCAGATTTAACCAGATAGATAACTTTACAAAGTAAAGCGATGATTCTATTAGAAAACAAGGTGCTAAAAACAAACCCACTGATGGAAGTTGTAAAATCATTTGTTAGATTTAGTAGATTATGTATGGGTAATCTTAATATTTCGAGTAGTTTGAAATTAAAGACATATCTCTAGAAAGTCTAAAATCCGTAAAAACAAAACGGACCACCATCAGCTAAATTCCATCCCGTTGGACATCACATTTTCCTAGCTATCGATTTGCATAAAATCAGGTAACTGACACCGGTGAAACATAATTGTCAACTGTTTACTCAATGTTAATATTTAGTTATGTTAGGCTTTATTTCGTACTACAGGTGTAATAGTTAGTATTACTTTATATGCCTGTTAACTTCGGTTAATTAGATAAGCAGTAGACCACAATACTGTAACGGTAGTTTTAGGGCATACACAATCTATTGATAGACCTATGGTTTTCTACAGAAACATTTCACTTGGGGGAAGAAATGGAATAAACCTGTGTTTTTTTTTACAATAACATAGCAGTCCATCGGCATTTTACGTGAGTTGATTTGACAAACAAAAAATTGCTTGTTATCAAAAACAATTGTTATTATAAATTTTTCTAAATTTCCTTAACATTTTAACTAATATAGGTAGGCAAGGAGTAAAATTAAACTGGTGTATTACAAACAACAAGTATTACTGATAGTACTGAAACCTGCCATAAAACTAACACAACATAAAAATATAGTCCCTCATGGCAGTAAGCTTAAAGTAGGATATAACGTGCTGAACATTTCATTGGTGAAATGAAAGCAATTAATTCTTGAGGGATTTCATTTGTCATCATTTCACGAACGTTTCTAGTTTTGATCCGATGAAAAATTTGCATTATTTTTTGTAATTGAGCACGTGTTATTGCAATTTATGATAGCAAATGGAAACACCTTAAACATACAGAACAAATATTCATTTCTATTAATTTCAATTAGATAACAATTTAATTGAGAGTTTTTATTTGTTTTCAATTTGTATATCTGTGATTATAAGCTAAATAAACTAGGAATAGAAGATTGACAACAAAAAGAATTAATTATTGACTTAAACTAAGAATATAACAACATTAGTTAAACACCAGGATACATTACGGACTCTGCTTTGCCAAGATTAAATTTTAAATAGTTCTTCATAGCTGCAATTAAACTACGAGCAGTAAACCTTGCGGATTAATTGCACAGAGTAAATGAAAAACTTGCTTCGTGCTTGTTTACTAACTTCCTGACTAAAGTTTTTATTGAGATTGTTTCCTTTTACTACCAGGGAATTGCCGTAACATAATTTAGGGGTTTCCGTAATCAAGCGATAGTTTGAGCGTCATTTTATAGTAAAAAATGTAGGCCTACTTTATCAAAAAATTATAAATTATTTTTAAGTGAATTTGTATTGCTATTTAGTTAATATGCAGTTAATAATATACAAGATATTGTACAACTTACAGTCTCTGTTAAGTATACAAGAACTCACATATTTTGGGAACCTATCTTAGACTTTTTCCCTGTCAATCTTAACTTAATAAAAATATATTTTTTTTATCCAGAGGTTATAAATCGTGATTGCTTGTGGTATTACACACAACTATTTAACTAAAACACATACTTATATTTGTAACAGAAATATTGTTTGTTATTCGCAGTTGGGTAAAATATAAAAACAATATAAAAAGTGCACCGAAAACTAGTTCCAATATACTTTTATATTTAGTTTCCAATAGGAAGCACGTGAAAGATTAAATACTAAATTTTATTGGATCATATTTAATAATTTAAAACATGTTATCTTATAGTGAGCCTATATTACGGAATATTATACACTAGCAGAATACCCGTCCTTCACACGGGGTAGAAGTATTCCTTAGCGTAGAAGAATAAAATGCTTATTCCAGTTATACTCGTGCTTTGCGTTTGCAATGAGGGAAGACACTGTTTGAGAAAATGTTGGTTCTTTTAATTTAAGGTAAGCTATAGTTTAACACATCTACCATAGCCATAATGTTCTACTACTACACCTAAACAATAAAAAAGTAAATGATCGAATATTCGCACAATATCAAAAACTATTTATAAATAAAAACATAAAATTAACTGTAAACAAACCTACTTTGACAGTTATCATTGTGTATCACAGCTTTTCGTTGCTGCTTGCTTCAAATTTGCTGTTGTTATAAATTGCAAAAAAATAATGGTGCTGATGGTAAACCTTATCTATAATATTAAAACGAAACAGGGTTTTTTTATTTCACGATTCTGAATCAACCACTTGACCGATTTTCATGATTTTTGTGTTGAAAGAAAGATAATTTTGAGAACTAGGGAATGTCGAAGCCATAATTTTAATTTAAGGTTTTAGTTTTTTAGAAATTACGTTTCAATTTTTAAAAAGTCTAGCAGCCGACGCTAGCAATTCAAAATATTTACAGTGCTGGATAAACTAACAGCTGGTTATAAACTGTCATTGAAATGTTTATGTTACAAGTTGTTTCTAAACAAAAATATTGTTCTTCGGTGTTGGCCTGCATACTATTTCACTTTAAAATTTAGTTTTTTTTTTCTACCGTGAAGGATCGGCTTTATCAGGAAATGTGTTATTTTGATCTATACATCTCAAACAGTTTAATCAAGTTTTGTCGTAAATGCAAACTGTGTAAATAAGTTATTTAGTTTCTGCCATGGAAATTTCATCTCATATTTGGGAATTTTTTTTTTTCAGAAATTTATTGCTTAATCGTTTAAGATATAAGAGGTTTACGTGTTGATACTTCTTTTTCTGTATGTCCGAATGTATGTGAGTCATACTATAATTTTGGTTAGTAATGAAAGCGTTAATTGGTGTAGTAGGTCTCTATAAAACTGTCCAATGAACTGCAAGGTGCAGTAGAAACCAAAGTCGACTCATACCATACCATAACTCTCCCCGTAGTATTGAAAAGTGCAGACAAAATATACAGACCAGTTCAAGATAACAGAGGTCGAGATAAAAACAAACAGAGAGCTAAGAGAAATGTGTAAACACCCAGATAAAGGGGGTGCTTTCCAGAAGTAAAAGGCTTGGATGGGCAGGCTATGCGTGGTGGATAGAAGATAAATCAACTTTTAAAAGTATATTCCATAGTACCACAAGATAAAAGACCACTTTGGAAGACCAAGAATTAAGTGAAAAGAACAAGCTATGAAATACATCCTCAGACCGGGATCTAAATTAGAAGAGGCAGGGGATGGAAAAGAATGGGTGGCCAGAATCCTCATAAGGTGCCATTTCATGAGGATTCTGGCCACCCAGTCAGTCTGTGGTCACGGAGGTAAAGGTGTGGTAAGTACATATGTAAGTGGTGTATGCAATTGTAGCAACTCTACTCAATACCAGTGTGTGTGAATCGGTCTCCAATCTCACTTCAAGTCTTTTCAAATCGACGCAACTGCTATTTTATGGTAAAATTATCGAATTTAAAATGCATATCGCTATATTTTAGGTCTATAATCGGATGGAAGAAATACAGTAGGTAGTCACGTGACATTTATTAATAAGGTCAACAACTAAAAAATAACAATTAATTGTTAATTAGGTTGTTTTGTGGGCAGTTGGCCCCCATTACAACTGCCAGAATTTGTCACTGTGCGTGTAAACTAGATGTTCTGAACTATTCCGTTTTAATTGACTACTCGATTCCCGTACGTAGGACGGGCCAACAGCTCGTAACTTTTTAATGATATTATATATCATAGAACCAACTTGTGTAGTTAAAACAGCTGACAAAATTCTTTAATTCCTCAAATATGAGTACTCATAAGGTTAACATGGGAAACTCCTGGGCCACTGGGGCGGAGCCCTAAAGGATTTTTGAGATAAGAATGTCTGTTAATCAGTAATGTGAGCTATCGTCATACCAAATTTCAGCCCAATCCAACCAGTAGTTAATGTGTGATTGAACTTCAAATAAACAAACAAACAAATAATCAAACAAACACACAAACTTTCACATTTTTAATATCAGTAAGACTTTTTTAATTTAATATATTTTTTACCTGTAAAATTGTCTCTTTACTTACAAAAAACAAATCTCTTAAAAAACACAGACTCAATGGATTTATTCATAAGTTTAGTATGTTTTTTTTTTCTGTTGACATAATGAGGGGACATAGTCAACCTGCAATAAGCTGTCACGGAAACTTATATGTATATAAAACACAAATTTCAGATACAAAAAAACCCAGCTATGAATGACAATGCTGATTTATAATTAAATTTTTAATTTATAATACTAGGTACAAAGTCAACTCATCCACAATGATGTTTATGCAACTGCTGAACGACTTTTCTATTCCCATGGCTTTTAGTGTAATTGCCACTAAACGTTGACATCAAGTTAACATTTTATGACTGTTTATTACCCTCTTTGTAACATTGAACTACGGAAATTATATGTGTAGTAAGTGCAGCATGTGCATCACACTTGTAAGCAAAATACAAATATTAATAAAGGGATATTATTCTAAAATAGTGATCGTGAGCTCGAGACATTGTCTTCATGATACAATAACTTTAATTATACTGCTATCTTTGATATTAGTGGCTGTTTATTTACAGACCAAGGGGCTGATAATAACTAACATTGCTAAATTGTAACAAATTCGAATACTTTTAACAAAATAAGGTGAGTAAAATAAAACAAAAATTTAAAATCTCAGATGTTTTGTACTTTTCTTTTGGGGTCGGATATTATGCTTGGATATGATTTAACTTTTTAACTTATCAAGCGTAGGTTTTTAGACGATTTTAGTTCCTACATTTCTAAAATTAAGGTTTTACTACAGCTAGAAATATATAAACATAAATAAATATATGTATATGTTTATGTAAGGAAAACCTACATATACGGTTTGAAAGTTTTATTTTCTGAATGATAAACTATATTTTGCAATAATTGCTTTCCGTAGAACTTTTGTATTACGTACCAGTGAGCACAAATAAAACTTCCCCTTGGATTAAGATACTAAATTTTTAGTTTTAATTAATCTTTTATTACGTAAATAAAGCAAAATTATATTTGGATTAAAATCATACTTAAGTTTTAATTATTTAAACATTATATTTTTATACAAAATATTACTATTTTACCACAGTATATTCACACTAGATTAACATTCTAAACCTAATTACGGATGAATTAAAACTTTCCAAACACTCTTTAATTTTATAGAAGGCACAAGGGCGGGTTTTGTAAAGTTGAGGATTACATGACTTGATGTATGGAGGCAATGAAAAGTTTACAACAAGGGCTATAAGCTGTAATTAGCGTCTAAAATGCAGCTTCTTGAGCCTCTGATTTATATATAAGACGGTGTGAAGTACGGCCAAACGGGGTGTTTATAAAAGGTTCGTGTTTATAAAGGATTCGGACTTGAAAATGTTTACAGATAACAATATATGCATAGTGTGAACAACTTTTTGTAATACAACATTTCCTTAATGAATTTGATGAGCTTTATGTGAACTAAAAATCATAGTTTAACAGTGAAACTCTGATAAAGGCTGAGACGTTCTGGTTTTTGGTGAACGTATTAATTAATTGGTAACTCGACTAATAACTTTGATTTAATGATTTGAACTTTGATATTTACTTATATTTATTAGCTGTTAGTGTAACAGCTGTGTTCTTCAACTAGGATCATTTGTTTAGAGCACAACGTTTAGTATACTTTTAACGAGGTTGCTTTAAAAAAACTTTGAATTGAACATTTACTTAAGCCAATAGGCTTGTTAGATTTAAATTATCTAGAAAGATTATGCGATCAGATTGTATTGTGATAATAGTAAACTAAATGTCACAATATTGTTATTAAATACAATTTTAGTTTAAGTTACAATGCTTTGTGATATACTAATTTAGTAATAAAAACAAATATGCAGATTGGTTAAACGTTAAAGAATAAAAAAATAAAAAAACAATATTTAGACTATTTTGTTAAGACCATTTTATTTATTGGTAATTTATTTTACAAATGCAGTTTAGCCGAAAGATATAATTACTATCGGTATAATAAGTAATGAGTATTGCTTAGTGTGAACATTTGTATAAATTACATAAAAATTTTATAACCAATAACCCTTGCAAACCTTCTACATAACAATCAAAGCTCTGATTGTCCATGTGTTTTTTTTTATCTGTTTAATTTATAAAACTATACACACCACGACAAACCCTAATTTGTAACGCAAATTATGAATCGTATCCACAGTTTTATTTACTTGGCAGCGTGAACCACAGATACTGCGACACTACGAGATGAACACAGTGAGAATGCACCACGATAGATATATGATGGGAGTTATGCTCATATATCAAAGGGGCGCAGTCCCCCGAGGGTAGTGCAGTAACACACTTCGCGGGCTAGCGCACCAGCTGTTTGGGTTTCCAGAATTTAGGCGGGTAAACCTAAAAACCACATGTCGCTCTGGAGCTATCAACATTTAAGGATGGTGAATTTTCAAATTTATAATGATCGGTTGGGAATGAACATAAAAGTGCAATGGTGCGTTTAATATAAATGTACTTTGGTTTTTTATCAGCAAGTAATACTCGTTATAGGGGTCCGAGACTCTCTTACTTAGTGAAACATGTTCAAAAACCAAACCTACAAAATACATATGGAAGAGGTACAAAGTGTTAGATGTATAACTCATACTGATCAAGTATTCTTTTTAGGAGAATTACACATATAGCATTCGATTAAATTATACGTAGGATTAAAAATAATATGAAAATGCTATAAAGAGCCTTTATACTTTTAACTTGGGTTGGTGAAATGAAGCTTCACATTGAATTCTGAAAATAACTTTGTGATATCGTTTATTCATCCGGTACTTAATCTCCTATTTACATATTAAAAATGAGCTTCAATTCTGGCATATAATAGTAGTTTACGCAACGATTGCGTAAAGATAGTGTTAACGACACGAGTAGAAAATTTAAGGTACGAGCCTTGACGAGTGCCTTAAAAACTTCTACGAGTGTCGTTAACACTATTTACGCGAGTTGCGTACATTACTTTACCTACGACGGTGTTTTAATTACTAAAAATCAATACTCATAACTTCTAAGAGAGGTTATGTTTTTGTTTATAACCTCTCATTGCCACTGACAGTGAAGCAAGGAATCAAAC
The DNA here is from genome assembly GCF_028750875.1 of Macrosteles quadrilineatus. Classification (NCBI taxonomy): domain Eukaryota; kingdom Metazoa; phylum Arthropoda; class Insecta; order Hemiptera; family Cicadellidae; genus Macrosteles; species Macrosteles quadrilineatus. The sequence goes on from NW_026542596.1 coordinate 22,560,864, forward strand.
ACTAATTCACTAATTGCACCAATCAACAATTAAATTGGCCTGAACAGCTGATTAGTTCATTCATGATTAGTTGATTAGTGATCGAATCATTACAATTTTGCTTCTCCTCTCTCAATCCTTGAACCTCATTGGTCCGTTACCCGTGTTGTTATGAGTAAAACTATGCTGTTATGAAAGTAAACAATGCTGTTATGAGATACTTTTCAATTCTAAGAACTGTACTGAAACGGCTGCCTTAAAAAACAGTCGTAGGTAAAGTTTATAACTTACGTTTATTGCTTAGGTGAATTTCAATCTCGCAATTAATAGTATAATTGTAGTTTTAATGTAAATTATCTGTTTATGCACAAGGGTGTGATTTATGCAGCAATAAGATATACATTAATAACAAGTAATATAAAAAAAACGCCTTCCTTTAAATGCCCCTGGTGAAAACAGCTCCATCCGATTTCTGAGAGCATTACTTTAAACCCATAACCGATTACAGAAACCGCATGAATCGAGCTTCCAAAACAAGCCGCTTACATGCTTAATGCGAGAAAACGTGTGTTCACCGCGTAGTTGTACTACAAGATTAACAAGAAATACGCTCTTTCAACTTTAAAATCCGTGGGACGAGCTATTACATTTCCACATGGTATCTTATTACGTTAGTAAAGGTTGGAAAGTTTGGTAGGTTTTGGAAAGGTTGATCGAAGAAAAATTATTATATCGTATTTTCTCAAGGAATGTCAGTTTTTAATTGACAAATACATACAATGTCTATTATTCGTTTAAACAAATGAAAATATAAGAGGTGAAACACATTCATGATGTTTTAATTTTAATTGATTTTCCCTACTAGTACTTTGTTTAAAAACAAATACCACTCACTTGATCACTTCTTCATATAAAAAGATCGATTCAACTGATGAAAGTGAAACAATTGTTCCACTTAGGCCCTGAGTGTAGGATCACTAAAAGATCGCTACAAATGGAACCGGTTTGCTGTATATATTAAAGCTAAGTACCCTTCTTGTATAGTCAAAATTTATCTTATTACTTATAATTTATCTTGGTTAGGATTGTGTTGTAGAAGCATATTAACAAGAAATTTGGTCTCAATAGTTTTCATCCGTTTTCCAGGATGACGTTATGTTAAACACATTCTGAAAAGAACTCAAACGAAGACGTAACCATTAAAATTATATCTAAATATTTACCTATAAAATTTATATTCGGTATTTTCCTACTCAAAGCCATTTTTAAAATTTATTTGTATGTTTTGAGCGTTTCAGTAAAAATCACTTAGACAATTCGTCCTTTGTTCAAGATACACATTTTAAGTGTTTATCAAGGGATTTTCTAGATAAGTAGAGAAGGAAGAATCCAGGAGGGATCGTGTGATACAGCCCTTGTAATGAGAACGGATGACATAAGCCTGCGAATACCTTTACTGGACCTCTGCTTCAACCAAGTCCACAAATCCTCCACCAGATAAGGTAGTAGATTGCCTTACTGCCAAGTCAATTGCGGGATCCAACCAGTTATTTAGGGAGGTTCTTTTATCTGTTAAAGAGTGCCTTACCTACTACAAACTTTAAAAACGAATAAGAAAAAAAGATTGTAAATAACTATGAGTTTTAACCAATTTTCATCCAATTCAAGGACTTATTTTAATCGCTTTAAATTTTGTTTTAGAAAATTCTAAAGCGTTATCGTCTAAATTATAATATACCATTCTTAAAGTAATTGCATCTATATACGTCACATCACCAATATACAAAATGTGGCCAAACTGGCTGATATATGATAAAATACTTATCATGTAAATCTTAAAAAGTACAATTAGGATGCACCGAATGAAAGAAACCCCAATTGAAGAAAGATGGACAAGACATCCAATTAGAGTGGTAATTAGCGACGAGTATTTAATCTTGTTAAACCAATTAGCTGAGTAAATAACAAGAAATCCATCCAGTCCAGTATACAAATAATTATAAATATTGGTAAAGGTAAGAAAGTAAATATATAGGATCGATGGGTTTTTTTAAGTTTTAAATCTAGACACACCGACACTCATGCATGACTTTTCTCGGGCAAGTAGAATGAGTTATGAGTGTTGAGCTAGATACATCCCGGTTGAGGGAGAATATGAATAAGTTTGTACTACATTGCCAATACACCCTCCATGTATTGGCAAGTTCTAACCGTTCTAACACGTCATGTGTTAGTCGTGGTATTGACATAATTGGAAACCAAATAGTTGCAATAACTTTAACAGAGGCTTATCGTGAAAATACTACGTTAGTCAAAATATAGTTTATGTGATGTAAAACACATTTGTTGTGTCATAGAACAGTTGTTATTTGAAATAATAACGAGTTGTGATACCCGTGCTTTGCAATGGAAAGAGGACGAAGAAGAGAATAATGTGGCTCTTTAGATCTGATGTACAAATCCACTATTAGTTTTGAAAAACAAAACGTAATTTGAATGCTTAGTTTGGTGACATTTCTTTACTTGTAATTCAGGTAAGGAGGTTAAACTTCCTAAGCAACCTATTCCGGTGTAAAAAATGCTCTGATGTGTTCTAAAATGCCTTAGCTAAATTATTAAATTTGAAAATATACGATTCCCTAAAAGTGTACTTATATTTAAGACCTAATAATACTTTTAAAGTCAATGGAACCAAAAGAATCTAATCAACGTGGTGTAGCAACATAGTCAATTACTTAATATTCAAATAACTCAATGAAAATGTCATTTGTCGCCAGTCAAGCCTCCTCATCCGTAGCTATTTATAAAAAATTCACTAAAAACAATAAGTTACATTCTACAAAACTTTTACTATTTATGTATAATGAAACATAGACCTTTTAAATAACTCATAAAATGTCCGCTATGTAAATAAAACACCAACAAACACATTTTCAAACTGCTAGTGTATACTAATCGTAAGAAAATAAACAAACAGCTTTTGATTGCACCAAACGGTAGTTGTTTTATCATTAAATTGATTAAATCATGTACACTTTTAAAGCATGTAAGGCGGAGTCTTTAGTAGGCCTAAATCGGTTTGTGGGGAAGAACCATTGGGGACTTTGTTCATACTAATAATTTTCGGCAAATCTGCACACTTAGTTTCGTTTAGATGTTCCGTATGCCTATTTTTTTATTTGGTTAATGGCCTTCAGCGATGACCAAAAATTTGATCTTATCGCTTTAATACTACATATTAAAGTGTATAATAGATATTTAATTGCCAACAGGTAAATCAATTAGACAAATATGCTTTCTCGTACTACTCCAGTACTCTATAACGATTAGATTGCCAGCTGGCCTGCCTAAACTTGACCGAGGAAGGTTACTTCAAATTCATTTTATTGGACTGTAACACATGCAATAGAACGATTTTTAAATAAATTGTGTCTCCAAGCTCAAATGGTATAACTTGTTTATTCACTTTTCTCTCAAGTGAGAAAATCAGTAACAAAAAGGGTTTCTAACAATAAAATGAATATGGTGCAGTATGACTATCTGCAGCTGACTCTCCAATCGCATCAAGTTCGTTATGTCAATATTGATGCAATAGGTTATGTCGGTCGTTACGGCACCCACGATGCAGCTAAGGTGAACGAGAATGCAAATCAGCTGAAATTACTGATTGGTTTATCATAATCGTTGATTCAGACCTACAATAAAGGTACAAAGAGACCATTAGTAAGAAACACACAAAGCTGAGTGGGCAGAGAGTGATAAAGAGAGGGAGAGTAAAGATGAGAGTGGGAGGTTAGGAAGTTCCGGAGCCTGAGGGACTAGGTGTCAGGAGATCCATCAGGGAAATGTTCAGAGGAAGTGTTGGCAACAGTGATTTACATACATTGTAGAGTAAACTAGCTAGAGTGTGATTTAACACCCCCTCAGGGAGATACAAACACATTCAAAATGCTTAACGTATGTAAAATAGTTTTCAAAATATTTGTTATTTCAAAGTTTATCTATGGGAGTATAGAAGACACATTTTACAATGTAATAGTAGTTTACGCAACGATTGCGTTAAGTTGGTCTTTACGACACGAGTAGAAAATTTAAGGCACTAGCCTTGGCGAGTGCCTTAAAAACTTCTACGAGTGTCGTAAAGACCATTAACGCGAGTTGCGTACACTACTTTACCTACGACAGTTTTTTAATTACTAACAATCTGGTTTTTAGTTACTAACAATCACTACTCATAACTTCTTAGAGAGGTTATGTTTTCGTTTTGTCATTGTCACTGAAAGTGATGCAACGACTTATTGTATAATCAGCTGATTTCATGTAATCACTTGTTTGTAAAACTTTGTTAAATAATAAGTTACCTTTTTCAGGGAATAGGTTCTGCTAGCAGCATTCTTACCATAAATACTGTATCAGGTACAATTAGGGAAATATTGCATTTAATTTTTTTTATGGACAACTGAATGATTATAGTGAAAGAGTTAATTTATAGTTAGATCTCAGCATAGAATATTATAGAGTATTATAAGCAGTTTGTGCTCTCATTTCCATCTCGTCAACTTCACTTTCACTAAATGACATTTTTAAAACAGTTTAGTCTACCTTCCTTTAACTTCCACCAACTTAGGTTAAGAATACGCGAGTATCAACAGGAACAAATAAGATCAACAATTAAAATTGTCAACTGATCAGCTGATCAGCTGATTAGTTGACGTTCGAAGCATTACAATTTTAATTCTTTTCTCTCAATACTTGAACCTCATTGGTCCGTTACCTGTGTTGAATGAGAAAAACTATGCTGATATGAAATGAAACTATGCTGATATGAAAGTAAACAGCTGTTAAGTGAAACTTTTCAATTCTAAGAACTGAACTGAAATGGATACTTTAAAAAATGGTCGTAGGTAAAAAAAAGTTTCCGCACCCACTAATTTGTTCACTGTAGGTAATCACTGTGAGGTTACTTAATTAGACTATTCCTATGGTGAACCTTTTCTCCTGAAAAGGTTCTAGTGTAGGACTACAGTTACAGAAAATGACAAAATAATATGTAGAAATAAACAATCAACGGTTAATGATACGTATGCTGATCATATTTTAAAGTATTTTTTCTTTGTTCAATGCATTCATACTCACATAATTGTTCAATAAGATACATTCTAGGAGGTCCTTGCTTGTGACGAGTCTCAAAAGATCCTTTTCATGTTTAAGTTTAAAATTAACCACGTTATTTTTTGTCAAAGAGGTAAATATTGAATAATTTAGCTTATTATACAAAAAAACGGAAGTAAAATATATCATGAAAAAATAAATCGTCCAACACACCACAAAACGTGTTCTATTAAATTTAAATACAATAAATTCAAATTATTCAACCACTTGAAAATCCATTAAAAGGCGATGAAGCGAGATAGAAATTCTTAAAATATAAAAGAACCTCCCTAAATAACTGGTTGGATCCCGCAATTGACTTGGCAGTAAGGCAATCTACTACCTTATCTGGTGGAGGATTTGTGGACTTGTTTGAAGCAGAGGTCCAGTAAAAAAAATCGCAGGCTTATGTCATCCGTTCTCATTACAAGGGTTCTATCACACAATCCCTCCTGGATTCTTCCTTCTCTCCTTATCTAGAAAATCCTTTAATACCGTCTCACATCACTTGAAACATAGTTCTTTAAAGATATATTTCAGTTATATTTAGACTAACTAAATCAAAATAGACGCACAACAACTTAAATTATTTGTTTTGGCCAGGGAATTACTGGAAATAATGCCGGAAGATTTGAAACTTCTACTAAATAATATGATTTAGCAGCAATGTTAATGGGAAACATTTTTATTGACAGAAGAAGCAACGTTGTAAAGCAAACAAGTTCTGCTAGGTTAAAGGTTTTTGCGTTTTTAAAGTCAACTGTACGAAGATTATATTTGCTGAAAATGAAATGGATAAACTATATCTATATACGTGTACCTTTATGTAATATCTAAAAAAGTACTAATCTCAACTTGGGAGCTACATCACCTAGACGATAAAGGTAGATTTTTCTATAAAATAACGTTTAATTAAGTTTAATTTGATAGCTTAAGTAGAAAAAACTAGTCTCAAAATGACTCTTGGTCCGAGGTTGTGTCGGGGCTTAAACAACTAATTACCTAAATATACTCTCCTATCCTGCATTCCCATTATTGAAGCCTTCAGAGCGCAGCGATCCAAACACATTGCACACTATCCGCTTGTGTGTACAAAGCATGTTTGCCCTCAGGGAAGTAATAATCTGCAAATAAAACGTGTACGCAAGATAACTCCGGGCAAATATCAACCAGTTCTGCGAGGGGAAACAATATTATGAAATGTTTAATTGGTCGCAGCCCCCTCCCCCTCCCCTTGGCGACACGTGGTCTTAACAAGGGAAGTGAACTCTAATTATTCCAGCATTATTATCAGTAATTTCGCAGGATTGTCCTCTAACAACCCTTCCCCCAGTACTGCAGAGTGGGTTACGCGTTTTGGTTTTAAGGGCTGCATTTTGAGATAGCAAAGTGGTGTGATAAGGATTTTGAATATTTTATAATAATAATTGTTAGTGTTAGCATTTGAATGCTATGTAGGGAAATATGGTAATATCTGTAAGGTCTATACAAATGAATAGACAGTTTGAACGTAGATAAAATTGTATAACTTTTTACTGACATATTATTTGTCAACAATTGAATTAAAATTTGCTAAACATTTGTTTAGCAAATTTTAATTCAATTGTTGACAAATAATATGTCAGTAAAAAGTTATACAATTTTATCTACGTTCAAACTGTCTATTCATACTATACAGTATGTAATGATTTGCTATTTAGCAACAGCAAAACCAAAGTGTTTAATGAAAAACGAGTGATTATGGTAAAAAACAGAATTACTAAGATCATTGGTTTTCAGTTTAGTTTCTACAGCAGAGGCATTGCGGAGGAAGCTTCAAAACACGTTTTCTTAGCAAGGAAAAACTGTTTAAACCACCACAAGAACAACTTAAATTTCAACCACTGTTAATGGTTTAGTTCATACGCTATTGCTGTAGAGTAAAATAGTAAAATAGCATTGCAGTAAAATAGTATATTACGTTACTTGTCCTGAAAATAGGTGTTTACCGGACGAGTGTGGTCGTTCCCGTGCGAGACGAAGTCGAGTGCGAGGTTACCATACAAGTCCGGTAAACACATTTTGGACTAGTGACGTACGATATTCTACGCCATAAACTAACTTAACAAAAAAAAACTGTACATATCCTTATGTATTCCCACCGACTAAATGACTAACAATCACTACTCATAACTAGAGGTTATTTTTTGTTTATAACTCATTGCAAAATATGATATAATCAGCTGGTTTGTGTCCGGTTAAAACTCATTACAGTACAGTAGTATGTAATGATACCCCATTTTATTAAGCTGGCGGCAAACAGCTGTTTTCCGGACTAAATCCTTGTGTGGGCAGTTCGTCAAAACAGTGTAGTTTGGCGTAAAAGGATTTTACTCTGGGTTAGTACTTATCAGTATGGTTGGAAAATGGAATGAATGGAAAACAACCAAAAATATGTATCGGTATATACTTTTAAGAGAAATATAGAGAACATTTAAATAAAAACAACAAGCAGTAAATAGCATCCCGTGTCAATCTCAACGTTCATATTCATTCGAAAAGGAGTTGATCTCAAGTTGGATTCTAGTAAATATTAGCCTGAAAAGAACGTGAAATTTTATTGAATTATGAGGATACAGCTAGATATTTAGAATATTATTATAACAAATTAATATATACCATATAAAATACCGTGGAATTATACTCTGATGAATGGTGGCAGGGCCAATAAGAACATACACGTGAATTACAGAAATGTATAGGAATATCAAAACTGTATAATATAGGAGAGTTTAGTAAGCTACGTAGAAACGATGTACAAGTAACACCCAATACAGTATACACCAGGTTGAGGGAAGAAATGATGTTCAAGTAACACCCTATACAGTATACATCAGGTTGAGGGAAAAAACGATGTAGAAGTAACACACTATACAGTATTCACCAGGTTGAGGGAAGAAACTATGTAGAAGTAACACACTATACAGTATACACCAGGTTGAGGGAAGAAATGATGTTCAAGTAACACACTATACAATATACACCAGGTTGAGGGAAGAAATGATGTTCAAGTAACGCACTATACAGTATACACCAGCTTGAGGGAAGAAATGATGTTCACACAAATGAATGATACCAAACGATATTGATCTATAAGAAAATCACTCTAACAGTAAATAATCGATTACTATTAGGAAATTAGTGAATCACGAGAGCAGAATAAAAGTGCGACAAAAGATAAGACCTTTATCAGAGTATCAGGGTAACAGGAGATTTATGATTGCTATTCCTAGAAAAACTATCTTATAGAAACAGGTGAGATGAGAGAAATAACGTTGATAGTCAAATGTTACATCTTGTTGGGATATTAGAGCGACAGAAAAGCCGATCAAGAAAGTAGAATGAAAGTTTAGATAAATGAGAGAAATTAAGTGTAGATACATAAGGATATCAGCGTATCAGGAGAGTAGGTCTGGTGTCAGAAGTCCAGGAGCGAAGGTTAATTGTGAGGTCGCGGTAACGAAGACACGTAGCTAGGAAGGCGCGACTGTACACATACGTCATTCTAGCTCCTGAGTCCTGAACTCCTGTAGTCCTGTACACCAGGGAGATACCGCGAGTGATAAGAACCAGGACATTCCCGGCCAGCTGTTGAGGAATAACGGCATTATGGTGGGATGCCGGATTACATCTAGGATAGTGTGTAGTGTAGAGGTCAAGTACGTTTCTAATGACAAAATGATCAACTAAAACACTGCGTGTTTATTAGCTCGATATACAAGGTATAAGGTTGCAAAATAAAATTAGATTCTATTTATTTTCGAGGTGTTAATTTATAGTCCTGGCCAAATTATCAGCTTAGCTTACGAGGAAAGTTCATTAGACAACTCACGTTCATACACTACCTCCAGTCATTAGCTTTTGAATACTAAAGCAGACATCTCTTCTGTAGCCTACTTATATTTAAAAAAAGAATAGTTGTATGAACTATTTAAAGAGAAATCAACCGCCTAAAACTATATGTTATTACTTTCGTTACTGATATAGATAATGTGACACTAAAGATGCTACGATTCTTTTCACCCTCTAGGGGCGAAGGTTCCCAGATAATCTTCCTATAAGACCTTACACCAACACTCAAGCTGTCACTGCCCTTGATAAAAAGATTTTCTTGCACATATAATGTATACACCATTGTTATTGTTGTATTTTTCAATTTTGCAGTTACCTTTTATTGATTGTTAATTTGTTATCGTAAACTAATAAGAGTTAGGAAGAATTCTAGTGTTTCCCGTAAATTATCTATTCTCGTGAACTTTGTACGTATATTAGGTTTGTCAAATATTGTTTGTCTTTGTAAAGTGCAGTTTCATTGCGAGGTGATCAACAAATTAAAACGATAATCCATCCTTTAGTTGGTAAAAAAAACTAACATTGTATATTCGTTAATTGTTTTGTTAAAATAAGTTCGTAATGAGCTTTTCTTTATATTTTTAGATGAAAATCTACACAGGTGGCCTATGTATAGCACATGTATTTTCAGATATCCCCAATTCTTCAGATACTTCAGATTTTTCAGATTCTTCAGATATACTCACGAAATCACAATTGAAAGTAGTAAGAAAATAGATTATCCGGAATTTGTAACTAATAGCTTAGAATAGGTAACACTTAAATTGAAAATTTTTAAAGTGTTATTATACGTATTATCTATTTTCATTTTGTAAAAAATAAAACAAAACCCTATCAAATTTAGGTTTCGAAATCATTCACATTTTAGAAAGTTGTTCGACTGAAATAACACGAAATTTCACATAATAAACTAGACATAATTGTAGATTCCGAAAATTGAGAAAACTGAGAATTATTTTTCCTGTGATAATAAAGAGGCGGAAGCAAGAGGCGGACGTGTAGTTAGTGGTTTGGTAACCTACAATTTGACACCTACTTGCCCCCCCCCCCCAAACGCCCACTTTCCAACCTCATCAAACTTTAAGCGCGTAATTTTGGGGAAAGGCGTCCAATTGGGCTCTTGGCACCCACCAGTCTCTGGCGCGGATTTACCAACTTCATTTGGCGAGTTCGCCTTGTGTTAATGGAACACAAGTTTGTTAGTAAGTTTAGCCCGAGATTAATATTAAAACACATGACTTGGGGAAAGCCATGAAGTGAAAGTGATAAGTTTAGATGTTTCACATGACACATATAAATAGTTTGTTATTTATAGTTCTTATTTATCTTTTATGTCTTGTTATTGAAGTCTTGTTTTCTAGTTTTTTCACTACTTTTGTACTGGCCTGTGGTAATTGCAAAGACACTATGTTTTCCTCTGCTTTTTTTCTGTAAGACCATTGTATTTTTCTTGCAAAAAATGGTGCAACCGTTAGTAAATAAATAAATAAACACAACCTTAGCACAATGGATACAGGATTTGATCAGTTCGTAGAATTAACTGAGGATGAATGATTCCTTAAGTGAAACGTGTGTAAGATATCCATTCAATATGCCTGTAGAGTGTAAGCTATATTTTTTGTATCGTGCTTAGGCATGCAAAATGCCGATTACAGTTCCGGTGCAGAACAAAGTTTTAATAATTATACGTAAATTAATTAAATGCATAGCCTACATCAGTTCTAAAACTTGGTTTACTTTTGGAGATTTGTGTCTCTAGGAGTCTAAACAATTAATTTACATTTAAAATGTCTAGCGCTGCTGACTAATTGTTCTATAAAACATTGACGACACATCTGAGCCCATGACAACACTGCGAGTGAGAAGTATAATCGACACAAGACAGCAGTCTATCAAGACCGCTGGCGGGACGGACTGACAGACTAGACTAGATTATGTTTACGAAGTAGCGGTAACACTTGATCTGGTGTGTTTAGTGTTTAATGTTTGGACACATGGGTTGACTACAACACCAACTGTGGCTGTGTTGACACAGGGAGCGTCCTGTCTGGCGCACCACACTATTGGCTCCTTTAGAAATTCGATACGAATGAGAGCGTTAATCAAAGCGCTTTAGAAAAAGGAGATGTTTGAAGCTTTTTTGACAAAATTCCAGGGGCAAAGTTACTACATTACTCGTTAGTAAATTATATCTTGTGAGTAATCATTTTAAAGGATCATTTTTCATGGGTGACAGCTTTGAAACAAAATCACGCACAAAATAATAATTTTTTCACTATATTAGTATTACAGAAACAATAATACGATTCGGATATGTTTAAAGGAATCCTATTTACGGTAAAATAAACGGGAGTTTTATACCTAATCCAAAGGAAATCGCAGTCTACGATTTCCAGAGTCATTAATCTGCTAAACTTATTGAATAAAATGGTTTTAGCTCGAATATTAATTATGTAAACCAATTCTGAATTACAATATTAAATACCACTTATTTTACACACTGGTCTGTGGCTCCGTAAAAAATAAATAATTACGTTTAATGTTACAAGAGGTAATAGTAGTTTACGCAACGATTGCGTTAAGTTAGTCTTTACGACAAGAGTAGAAAACTCGCCAAGGCTCGTGCCTTGAAAACTTCTACGAGTGTCGTAAAGACTATTAACGCGAGTTGCGTACACTACTTTACCTACGACTGTTTTTTAATTACTGGTTTTTAATTACTAACAATCACTACTCATAACTTCTTAGAGAGGTTATGTTTTCGTTTATTGTCATTGCCACTGAAAGTGATGCAATGACTTATTGTATAATCAGCTGATTTCATGTAATTACGTGTTTGTAAAACTTCGTTTAAATAATACGTTACTTTTTCAGGTAATATGTTCAGCTAGCAGCATTCTTACCATAAATAGATCAATATTGTATATTTTTTGGACAACTGAATAATATAGTGAAATAGTTAATTTACAGTTAGATCTCAGCATTGAATATAGGGTCCACAACGAGTTGGGTGAAAAAGTGGTTAAGAGGTTTTCAAAATAAACCAGAAGCACAATTATCAATTTAACCTTAATTTGTTTTGTCCATTTAATGAATCGCTGGTATGTTATTTCATACCTTTGTTTCGTTTTTGGTGATAAAATATTAGCACAAACAGTTTGTGCTCTCATTTCCATCTCGTCAACTTCACTTTCACTAACTGACATTTTTAAATCAGTTTAATCTACCTTCCTTTAACTTACACTAACTTAGGTTAAGAATACACGAGTATCAACAGGAACAAGTCGGATCAACAATTATTAAAATTGTCAACTTATCAGCTGATTAGTTGACATTCGAAGCATTGCAATTTTACTTCCTTTCTCCCAATCCTTGAACCTCATTGGTCCGTTACCCGTGTTGATATGAGAAAAACTATGCTGTTATGAAATGAAACTATGCTGTTATGAAAGTAAACAGCTGTTAAGTGAAACCTTTTAATTCTAAAAACTAAACTGAAATGGCTACTTTAAAAAACGGTCGTAGGTAAAAGTGCATTTTACATTTTGTGTCAAGTGAACTTTCATAGACACGAAACCACAGACTACCTTTAACCAACGAATGTGCGAATACAAAACAGAGGAATTGTAAACTTTAAATTACAAACCGTAAAAGACGGCATTACTATCGCCTCTTGTGACGCTTCATAAAAAGACATCGCTGTGCTTAAAGTTTAACTGCTTCTTTATGAGCTATAAAAAGAAGATTTACCGGGTCAGTCGCTTATGAGTCGGCAGGCGGTGGGCGAGTCGGGGATGAAATATTGATTCTACCCGCTGAAAATAATGAGTAGTAAATAAGTGAGTTATAACTCATTAGCCGGTCGGCATATTGGGTATTTAGGCTCCTCCTTTAATAAATTTCGAGGGTTATTCTGAAACCTTTCATCGCGGCGTTCAGTAGAAGGACTGCGGTGGCGGTGGCTTCAGACGACTCATCATTTGAATGTTTCCGGGGCACGTGGCGCGCCTAGTGGTCCATAATGGAACTACAGACCGAAGGACATCCTTAATTGACAACGGTACGGTCCAATATAAAGATAAGGTTAATCCCCGACCCCACGTAATGGACTACGTTGAAATGTGGACTCGGAACATAAATCAAAGCTCGTGATCGGTCGTGGACGTTCCTTTCGAGAGCTTTTAACCGAGTTTCGACCGTTAAGCTGAAGCAACAGGTTTAGTTTTATCAGAGCCGGATGCAATTTCACACTTGTTGCACCGCCGGATCCGTTGCATCCGGATTTCAATGACGTTTGTTGGTGTTTACGGGAAAGTGTTGTTTAGTGACATAAAGGTGTTTATACCAGAAAGAGAATATGGAATGTAAGCTATAGTGGATATGGACGATAATAACTGAATCAGAGTTGAAATCAAAGGTTGAGTCGTATTGAAAATGTTGGGCTAAGTCCATCGTCCATCGAAGACTTAAGAATACACACATATGTTGATATTCCTACATACTCTATGATTCAAATATATTTTTTTTAGTTCAGCACTTACCATAATCCAACAAATTATACATACACGAACTATTTTCGACGTTTTCAGTTAGATTTTTTGTACAAGATACCAGTGCAACAGATGGGAAAATATAAATAATCAAATGTTCATCATATTCACACAAGCTGCTTACAAGTTTTAATATATTACCAAATTATCCCTAAATATTAAGGATGTAGTGGATTTTTAATATTTACCACTATTCGTAATTATGTTGATAAATCATTGTAATCGTAAAGAATGCATGAATATGACATTTAGAGAATATATTACTTGTGCCCCATGAACGTAAAACTTGTTTCAGAGCCTCACAAACAAGGTATATTGTATGTATGTCTCTGTACATTTGGAAGAATGCAAGGAAAGTATAAAAAGAAAGTAGTTGTGTCTGGGGTCTGATTTTCTGGAAATTCGGTACACTAAACCCAATTACGAGAATTATACACTCGTACTAATAAACGAATATACACTTATACACATGTTTTTCATATTTATTTATATCGTGGATAATTTATCCTGCAAACCCCCTCTAAAAATCATAGTTTTATTTACATCATGCAGTCATACTTTTTAAAATACTCACCGGGTCTCCTTTGGGGCCGTCCAGTCCGATCGGGCCCTTAAACAGACAACAATTTGAGATTAGTCGGCGCTATTGATGTGGGAGAAACGGGAGATTGATGTAGTAAACGGTCATATCCTCAGTGAGTAGTGAGGGGGCGTCTCGCACACGAGGCGGTACACTGATTATAGTCTGCTCGGTGAAGGATAACAATCGTCACATGTAATATGGTAGCATAATTATAAAGACCTATATATTCAATTCAATTCAATTATTTAAGATGGGGACACCACTATGTGCGTATTTTAACCCAAATATGATTGAAGGATGAGTGTAGGATGAATGGCGCGATCTTGTAGTCTTGTTAGTGACTAAGGCCGACATATTCCTTGGACACAGCTGTTAATTAATAGCCCATTCAGCTAATGGCAACTAAGGGACCTACAGTTTATAGTGGAATCCGAACCACATTTTTCCTTGTAATTAACGAATTGGTCTAATTATCAGGATAGTACTGCGGATAGTCGTAGTACTCACTAGTGCGGACGTTAATGCACACCAGGGAGCATCGCATCCACAGTGCATGCCTATAAATATCCACAATTCGTGACCTCCTAGTAGCTGGATTACAGGACGACGCCACCCGTCCCAGTTTTACAATCGTACCCTATGTTGTAAAATTCTGAACTATAAATTGAACTATTTTCGTATTACGAAAACATACCAAAAAAGATGTAAAAGATGTAAAAGATGTAAAATATGCATACACCTTTTCTTGTGTTAAAAAACACTCAAAAATAAAACAGGAATCTAAAAAGGTAATAAAATAGTTCATAAAGAAATTGAGGTGAAAATCTTGATAGCAAATGTGTTTGAGGGTTTTTGTTAGTATATTTGCCAAATGTGACTGACACACCCATCGATATGGACACACCACGTAAAATCATGACTGCCCAACCCCAATATAAATTATTTGAGTGGACTTCTCAAAACATTTACAAAGTGAAAAGGAATCTTTTGTAATAGCTATCTATCAGGGCTAGAGATATACAGGGCTAGATGTATATCTGTAGCCCTGGCTATCTATCGACATTAAAGCTATATACTATTATTATTTTTCTTTATGTATATTTTAATGCATTGTTAATCTTTCCTCAATATAAATATGTTCTGAAGGTTGTTGTACACTGTTCAGTTTTACTAATATAATGTTGATGTGTTATTGCATCTCAACTGGACTGTTGGTAATGATCTAGTTTAGTTTTCCTGTTTTACCTAAACAGTTTGATTTCAGTTCACTTAACAACCAATAGTCTTATTTTTATTTTTAGGGTACAATATTTATGCAAAATTTGTAAAACCAAACTTTACAAAGAACCACAGTGCTAGTATTTGCAAATAAAACATATTTCTACCTGCAGTCATTTACCTTCAGGGTTTTTGCCACGGTTTATATACTTTGAAACAGTATAAAATGTTTAACATGTAAACTAATACAAAGTGTGAAACTGCAAAACGCAGAGAGTTCATCGGACATCTGCTGAGGACAGTGGTCTACGCCATGGTCAGCGCCGTGATCACCGAGGTTCAGATAAAATCAGTCAAGTATTTATAGACGCGTCGCTTACATCCTCGGATATCTACTAACGATGTAATAAATAAATGCGGGCCTCTAACCGCCACTGTAAAACACGTCTATTTCTGGGTGGCGTCACGACTATTGACGTGGATGCTGCAAATCAACTTCTCATCCCATTGTAAATGTCTGAAGAATTTCTGCATGTGTTGTTGTTTGGTGTGGTTGTTGGTGGGACTTGGTGGGTTCTGGTGTTAGTGGGTGTATCGCTAATGTTATAGTTTCGGACTTAGGTACGGAAGAAGCGCGTTCTATCGCAGTAATCCCAGGCATATCCACATAAATTTGAGGAGGGAACTATACTTTAAAAGGGCTTGGGTTACAATCAAGAAATGTTACTGGTGTATATACAGTAACAAAAAGGTTTTCTGCTTATGTAAAACTAGATGTTACATGGGATTATTTTGTGTCTCTTTTGCTATAATAAAAGGGAACAAACAAAAAATCTTGTACAAGAAAGATTTATATATTTAGCTCAAAAAGTTTTAAGGGCGGTCTAATAAAAAGAAATAAATATGCAAGAATCATCGGAATGTTATTTGAAAGTACTCAACAAAAACATGTCTTGATACTTTTCAAAGACTATTCATTAGGATAACACATTTACTAGGGAATATTTTACGGTTATATCTCCATTGATTTCGCAAACTAGGATAAGATTTTTACTTTTTTTAACTACTGTGCTCAAGTATTTTGTGGAGTACCATTGATAGAAGGTTACATATAAATAAATTAATTTTTAAACAATGATTTCCAAAACCATTAATTGTTTCATAATTTCACTAAAATAATACTTTTCCTATCATACAAGTGTTCCAAAGTTAGTCAGTTAGGTAGAGTAATCTAAACAGCTGATTCGGGAGGTAATAAATGTCCTTAATTATACTCTGGAAGCTACAATACATCTTAGTCTCGAGAACCCATCCTCATTAATACACTACAGTTGGGATGACTTCATTAGAGGTTGTACGTCGTCGGAAGGAAGATTTCATCAAGGTGATTTTTCTAAGCTGGAATGTACAAGACAAAATCAAACAAATGTTTCAAATATAGCCTATTTAAATGTGGAACAAGCAGTGAGCTGTGTTCTTCCACTAATTTTAATTCAAATTTTACTAATGTGCTCTTTGTTTTTGTAAGTCATCAAATGACGTGATGATTCACTTTTAAATAAAAAAAGTATGTGTTCTATTGTATGGACAGTGATTCAGGGAAAGTTATCTAATGTCAGAGACTTATAAGTTTTGAGTTCCTATATGCGTGGACATACGCATTTAAGTGGATTAAATTAAACCTTTAATGTAAGCCTCCTGTTAACGGCATTATCTTAGGGTTAAAGTCATTGGAGATAGGCGGATATCGAACCTAGACTCAATCAGAAGTCCTGCGCTCAGTCTTCACTGTATTAGTACATTACAAAACTGAGACACTTTTTATGTGGATACCGACGATAATCATTAACAATATACTGAAATATTTATTTCGAGTTCTTACCCTGCACCATTCAAATTCGAATGCCAATTTCGACCCTTATTCAAAACTGGGAAAATCATACAAAAAAGATTAAAATTGTAGATTGCCTTAACCCATAAAAGAAACAAATCTCACCGTTTTACAGCAGTTCTTTACAGTATGTAAATGATTTTAATTATATTAGGACAATTATTCTCTAACTAAAACTGACAACAACAATTAATAATAGTCTTATTAAAAAAAAAATCAAACCTGTAAAGGTTCCTCACATAACTTACTTTATACTGTATTTAACGCATAAATTAAATACTATTATTAAAATATCACATGGAAAGAAACGTCTGTCATTTCCATATTGACATCAGTTGCGATTCCCAATTTAATTTATCACGACTGACATCGTCGTCTGATCGGAACAATGAGAAATGTCTGCTTGAATGATAAAGACTTCAAACTGTCACTAGCAGCCGTCAAGACAGTCGTTGAAAAATATTGAATAAAGTTGTATTGTTTTGACGTTTCTAGATCTAAAAATTACTAATGCTGAAGGTGTTGTGTATTAAGGCATAGCTTTCTTGTTTCTAAAGTCATAAGTTTATTTAATAACATAATTTACGATAAACAATAATTCAACTTTATAAAAACAGTAGCTACGAACTAGTTCATCTAACTACGAATAAAATTCAATTGATAAATATAGATAATAGTCTAAATTACTAATGTTTTAACGATAAAAATAATATTTTAATACAAATTGCAATTTTTGTTTTGGCTTTTGCAGCTATCCTTTAATTATTTTCATTGAATAACTACAATTTTACATAAAACCTATTTACGTAAATGCTTTTTTAATAATTTTTTTTTCAAATTGCTATTTTAAAAATCTACGCTTTACTGTTGGAGTTACGTCAAATAAACATTACATACAGATGAAATAATTAAGAAATAAGACAATGAC
This sequence comes from Macrosteles quadrilineatus, assembly GCF_028750875.1. NCBI lineage: Eukaryota > Metazoa > Arthropoda > Insecta > Hemiptera > Cicadellidae > Macrosteles > Macrosteles quadrilineatus. The sequence continues at coordinate 22,579,055 of NW_026542596.1, forward strand.
TGGCGCACAATGTTAACCAAATTAATCATGGTATTAACAATAAGGAAATATTAAGTTGTTCATAAAACATTGAAATCTTTAAGTAAAACACTCGTGTTAGTAAGCTTTACCCATCAGCAATGTTAAAATTAGTACATATTATTCTTATTTATTAGCTTTATAATTATGTACTTATACAAATTGAGAAAGACAAAGACACACCCAGAACACACTTTACTCAGAATAGCGATGAAGAAATCACACTTGAAGCTCTAAATCCTCAAAGTTTGTCATCTCTTGAGAGAAGTGTGCGTCGTCGAGAGACAGATGCATGTAACGAGCTATGAATATCTCCTAACGATGAGAAATGAGATCGATCCGCGATTTTAACGATGTTCAAAATCTCCAAAGACTCGTCAACGTCTGATACATCACCTCGTTTGGCTACTTTGATTTAAGGAACATTTGAATTAGTTATACTACCAAAGTATACTTAATTGTACGTTTTACAGTATTAAACTTATTTAATTGTGTGTCCAATTGCTGTTTAAAGAGTTTCAACTATACTGGTGATATATTTCTTAGGAGCAATTAACTGAGGTTTTTGAATTAGAGTGTCCTGTACCTAATCTCTATACAAAATTAGGTAAAAATTCGGGAATAAGTCTTTTGATATATACTATCCTTTTTAGGATTATCAAAACTATAACCTATCATAAATTTTAAAATATAGATTCGTTAGATGCTCCTTAAAACTCTTTCTCTTACTCATTTATATGTCTGGTGACTAGTAATATTTGATGGATAACAGTTTTATGATGTTTTTATTCAACCATATCTGACAAAAGGCATTCGTTTTTTGAGAATTTATTCAACCAATTGCGTAGGAAGGTTTAAATAAAAATCTCTGAAGAGGGTTATACCAGTTCAATTCAATATGGCGGGTAAACATGATAATGTTCCTGAAAATGCTTCTAAGGTTCAAGCTCTCAACATTCTAAAACTAATTTGTTTCCAATGATTGTGTGCTTTTTATGTTCTTAACTATCAGAGCTTGCAGTGGTTGGTGCAAAAATAATTGTTCACTGTTATTGAGAAGTTAAAATCGTATGTGAAAAAGAATAATTTACTGACTTTCAAAATGATTTTGGAAATACTTAAAGAAACAATTACGAAATTTCAGTTTAGCCAGTTCATAGTTTGGATCTTAATGAATATTTTACAGTTTGTTTCAACTCGATAAACTCTTTAATAATGCCAGCAGGTTCTTTTTTGTAGAACAATGTTTATTTTAGAAGCTAGCCTCCGGATTAATTTGGTGTAAATACCTGCTTCGTGGTAATCCTATTGTTGCTAGTGTTTCAACTAGTTTCGACTTTCTACAAAGTCATCTTCAGGCGAAGGCGTCAAGGATGTCAAATGGTGGTCACTTCATATGAAGGTCGTCATTACACATTAAGTACATAAAAACACTAACACGAACACGGACATTAAAAATGGCACATTTAACACGATTAAACGAACAACGGTAACTTTTAAGGAATGATGTGACACGACCGGGATGGATGCAAGGTCTAGACTACCGGTGTCACATCATTTCTTAACAGTTACTGTTCTTCGTTTAATCGTGTTAAATGTGCCGTTTTTACGTGTTTATGTCCGTGTTCGTGTTCGTGTTTTTATGTACTTTATGTGTAGCGACGACCTTCATATAAAGTGACCACCCTTTGCCTTGACGCCTTCGCCTGAAGATGACTTTGTAGAAAGTCGAAACTAGTTGCAACACTAGCAACAATAGGATTACCACGAAGCAGGTAGTTACACCAATTTAACAATGTTTACACAACCGGCGGGTGGAAGTGCAAAATCTGTTCAATAAAATATCCATTGCTTTAAGGTTCTCATACTAACAGTTAAAAACTTTGGTTTTCTTTCTACAAAAGAACATACTGAGTTTCTTTAGTTCTCCTTGTTTGAGATCTGTCTTTGTCTACTTTAAGGTTTTCACCTAACTTTCTAGCTGTCAGGAGTGCAGTACGATTGTTAAATAAAAATAAAAAACTATCTGATTCCAATTATCTATTGGGTAACGCTGGCTTCCAGTCTAGACGTCTCATGGTTGATCACAATCCTATGACAGCACATTAGGCAGGATGACTCAACGGCGAGTACAGGTGATGAACAGCTTCTGCGTGACTAATGTCCTTCAGACGGGTAATGGTTAGCTGGTCCCGTAATCCGAGGGTCGAAAAAGGTTGGGGCAATAAAACGACTCCACTGGTCCCGAGAGGTCCAGGTAGTTTTGGGGCGGCTAATCCAGTGGGGCAATGAGGCATGAAGCGTGATGTAAACAAACAATAAATACTTGCAGTCCTGCCCTCGGCAATGAATGGTGCGAATTTTGGAATTCCCTCGCCAGGTCATCATCCCATCGCGAAGCTCTAAACAATGCATCACTTCACTCTACACGTCAACAACAGCAAATACTTGCAGCGCTCTCGGTATCAAAGAATGTTGCGAATTTGGGGTTTTGTAGCACTCACCTACCATAAGGGGAAGTTGATAAATATACCTTTAAACATCTATGAGAGAAGTAAACAAAATTGAGTACAAGAGGTAGTACTGTAATAAGCAAAGTTAGTAGGGATATTTATGTTCAAAATCAAATGTTAAGGGGAGAGAAGGAACGTGGAGGAAAAAGAAGACTGTAGCAATGAAATACTTCATCGGCAAAAAGCTAGAATCTCTTTCAACAGGGGAGATCAACCTGGTAACTTTTAACGAATTTCCCCTATGGGGAATAAGCTATTACCGTAGTACTCATGGTGAGACCTGGACCCGGGACCGATTTATTTTTTTCGTTTTGAGGTCCCTAGAGGCAAAAAACACCATCCGTTCAAATTCATATATAACACCACACCGTCCGTTAGCGCGATAACTCGAGCAAAAATGTTCCGATTTTGATGAAATTTGGTACAAACGTGTAAACTTACGTGTGTTCGAATGAGTTCGCGAACCAGCATGATCGGACTATGGGAACAGGGGTTTATGGGGGGTTTTATGGTGTTTTCCCATTTTTGACCATAAAAACTTAAAATTTATCAATTTCTTTTCAAACCATTTTGTAGAGCTTAAAAAACAAATTATTTAGTATATTAAAGCGTTATTATGCGCCTAATTGTTACGGAGAAAATTCCAAAAATCTGTTATTTTAAAATTCCCATGTTATTCTTATGGAGAATAAGTTAACTGTTGTAGTATGCTTGTTTATGAACATATTTTGATCAAATTTGGAAAATGCATTAATCTTTATTCTAATTCCGTAAGGAATTTCTTGTGCACAGCAAAACTCTTTTATTTATTAACCGATTTTGATGATTGATGTGTCAAATTAAAGGGAATTATCTGCAGAAGTCATGGAATAATTTTTGTCACGCTCAGTTCAATGTGCTTTGCCCCACTGGACTTTAAAGTTTCCATGTATTTTTAAATATAAGTGAAAATTTAGTTAAGTTTATCAAACATATGATTCATTTACTTTTAAAAACACCTGTCCGCTTCATAAAAATAACCTCTTTCCCTTATGTCATTTTAATATTTACTTTTTCTGTTTATTTATCATTTTACTTTCAAATACAATGATGACTGATGAAATGGATAGATCACCCTTAAGGCCAATGTTTAAAAAAATTTCACTTGCTAAAAACATGAGAGCTAATCCAATCGAATCAATATTATTGCTGAATGAATAGGGAATGGTCATGAGAGCTATCATAATGATCTTGGTGATTCATTGATACGTCTTCCACCACAATGTATTGTGAATGAAAATATCATTGACAAAATCTTCTGTGAAGGATTCTCTGAAGATGCTTGAAAAAAGACCAAAAATCATGCAATACTTTCTCAACAAAAAAATAAACATTGTGACAAAATAAATAATAAAATAGTTGAGCAACGAAATAATGACAGTCGAGTTTACTACTCAGTGGACACTTTGATTCAAGAAGAGGGGGACCAATTACATGCACCTGGTGAATTTCTTCACACTTTAGCACCAAGAGCTTAACCTCCTCACAAATCATGCCTTTAAAAATGTGTAATTGTAATTTTACTAAGGAATTTAAATCCACAAAAAGGACTGGTTAATGGAACCAGATTTCTGGTAAAGAGATGAATAACAAAGTCCTAAATCTTGAAATTATTACTGAAAGTTCGGCTATGGGAAGAGTTTCTCATTTAACATTTTAAATGTAAGATGACAATTTTAACTGGTCTATCAGTCAGTATTCTGTAAGCCTACTCTGTTAGAACCTTTATTCCTAAACTGGTCTTTACTTTTCTGCATCACTGTATGTATGTATGCAATATGTATGCTGCATTATCCTATGCAGCTTTCATATTTGTTCAGTTATAAACTGTTCTTGAATCATCTGTTTTTTTTATTTACTTCCACCTCAAAACACAACCTCAACATCGCTATTAAACATTCAGGTTGGAAATTTCACTATCAAAGGTGTTCTTGTCCTGTCCGTAACTTACGGAATATAATATGCGCTACCAACTTATGAATAATTGTTTAGGCCTACGATCCCAAGAGATAGGCAATTGGTCTATTGGCTGTATGGTCCAGCGAGCAGCACATAGCGTTGAGAAGACACATTGGAAAAGCGATTTGAGCATAATCCGTAAACCTCTGTTACAATCACCCACTGCAGTTGTCACTTTACACAACCACCATTGAAGTGCTGTCAATGAGTTTAAACCTTTTATGTAAGCTATTGGTAATGCTTATGTAAAAAATGTAAGTTTCCCAGCCATATAAAACACTGATTCAAGGTCTTTTTCCCGGTTATCAAAACTCAAGAAAACTTTTATACACAAAGAATCTCTATTTTCATTTACGGTTACCCCACAAATTATTGAACTTGCGATTAATTAAATCCGTTATGTAAGGAAAAACTGTTTTAATCCAACTTGGTTTGGATTTGCTTTTGAAACGTGATCGGAAATGATTGCGGTATTTGTAAATAACATTAAATGTAAACATATCAGTGACATCTAGAGAAAAATAATCTTGATCCGAACAGCTGTTCGCTATTTCATAGATGATTATGTGATAAAAATTGGGAGATAACTTGACAAAAATCGCACAAAATTGGGTTTTTAAACGTCCGTAAGTTTATTTGAAAAGTAGTGAGGCCATATTTTAATAGCTAAAGACACTCTCGCCAATCCAGTGAATACATTAAAATGATTCGGATCTTGATAGGTACTCTCGTTTTTCAGGAGAAGGCCGCGTAAATGGCTCTTGGGCCGTGACAGACGGAAGACAGGCAGACAGAAATTGAGATGAGACTTGTTTCGGCTTCTTTAATGTATAAAACGTAAAAATAATCTAAAAATTTATGATTCTGAGCAATGTACATACAAAACTCTAGTTTTATTTATATAGATTGTTTTAAACACATGTCTTTGTATACGGTATTTTTTCAGTTCTTTTCTTAACGCATTTGTATTTCATAATAAATATTTTCAGCATGAAATAATAGAAAATTATTCACAACACTGTGTATTAGTATCCTTAGGAATTAAAACCCAATGAATTCTATAACATGCCATATTACTGATACTCATTCGCTGAATCACCTTTTAAACACTTGAAAGTATATAAACATTAATGCTGTACTTTTTAATGTTACTGGTAACACTATCTAAATCTATCAAACACTCCCCAAACATGTGTTTTTAGAGACAACGAAGCACCTCAGGCCCCTTCCTCCTACTGATGAATGGAGTTAGTATAGATTATTATTTGCATAATAACTGTATAGCTATACAGACACTAGCCGTAATCCTGTTAGACAAATTACAAAGGGGCTGCCGACGGGACCAGTGGAAGTGCGGATTAAGAGACCTTACTTGAGACTGGGACCAGTAGAAGTAGGGTACCTGGCTTACGGGACCAGTTGAGTCTGCCCCCTTCAGACAGTATCCAGGACCTTCCTCCAATTAGACAACTCCTCCTGTCAGTGGACGAATGGCGGTCATCAAACAACGAGTCTTTAGCCCGAGGTGCTGAGACTATGTTCGATTATTCGATTTAAGGTGTCGAACAAAAACTACGCACGATGTTAAAAGGTAGATACTAGGTAAGTAGGTACTAGCGTAGGTAGGGTAGGCTTAGTAGGTAGGTACTAGACGTAAAATACTCATTTAAATTTAAAACACAACTAAAATCTTTGATAAAGTTTACTTGTTACAGCGTCCAAGAATTTGCAACTAAAATCAGTTCAATGAATGGTGATGTCACTTGTAAGTATCGCATAAGATCTGTAAATAGTTCTTAAGTATGTAACCAACTTTTATTTCATTACCTAGCCAAATTTGGTACATAGCAAGTTTAAAATGCATAGGAAAAATCGAAAGTAAAATAGCAGCTCTAAAACCACTGTCTACTAATACTTCAAATTTGTTTCCTGCTTTTATTAGGACAGGTGACTGTTGTACCAATAAACCCCGCTGAACCTCCCTTACTCACCGTGAGTTATCCCCCAGCAGATTATTAACCCCACCGCAATGCAGCTATCCTTACACGTCGATTGATGGGAACAAAATGAAATAAACGAGTTTTTTCCTTATAATAATGGCTTTAAAAAGTATACATTTAAATGTTTAGCCATGAGTAACGCCAGAAAATAAGTGATATTAAAACTAACGATCTTTTAACACTGAAAAAGTAGTAATTAAAAAATAATGACCTTGGTCTCATGATATTATAGATCGAATTGTGTAAGCAACCACAGTTCAAAAACTAGTTTTTAGTTACTGGTAATACCTAATACCTACTATAAATCAATGCACCTGTATGCCTAAGTAGTAAACTATGCACTATATGCTCTTAAATAGTAGTTGGAAATTAGCGTGGTAAATTGAAGAGTTATAATACTGTAGGATGGAACCATCTAACTTTTCCCTCATTTTGAACACTTTTGGATTTCGTAGAGAGAGGTCAAACATTATATACAACTCATATAATCTCAACGACACGGAAACTACAAATTATGTATTTTAAAACAAAATATTTCTCTGAATTAGTACTCTTTTTCCGTTCATACTTGCAATTCTTAAATACAAAACAAACACTAAACAGTAAAACAGACCAGAAAATAAACACCGAACTTTTTAATACTATTTTTTATTTAGACGAAAAACAACTGGACGCAAAACCCAGTAAAATAAAATATAAACACAGAGAATTGGACTCAAGTGTGGTAGAAAACTCGTAATACGATTGAACATAATGCGAGCTTTCATAACGAACAGCCTGGAAATAACGTTTGCAAACAAACATGGACCGGCCTCAGTGAAAAAGGAACGGGAATTAGCTGAAATGACAACATGGCTACTTGGGCTAAAAAGCTACGCTTGGATGAAAACGCTTTTAAAAATATTTGCAAATATAAAATACATTTTGCGTCCTAAAGTTTGAACATTGGATCAAGTATATTTTTTCTGTAAATGGTTGTAACTTCTGGCAATATTAGAGTTGTAGTTAAGATTATCTGGTGGTTATTTACATGGGATAACAATTAGTATATTGAACAACAATTAGTACATGCTATGATGTTGCAAATGTTCTTCCTGAACATTGTAAAATGAACTTTACAACAACTTTACGCGGCAACGTGATAAGCAAACATATTGTATGCTTGCTAAAATAATGGTTTTTATAAAGATACTTGAAAAAAGTGTTTATTTATGTGCTGAAAACTACAAATAAGAATTTAAAACATTGACTTGTCGATAGGTCTGAGCTATGACTTGGACAGAAGGGAAATAAATTAAGTATAATAGAAAAAAAAACTGTAACGAGTCTCTTAGGATTCATTGTTGTATTAAATCATGAATGAAAATCGAGTCAAATGAAACAAAAGATAATTCAATCTAAAAGAGAACAATTGCAAGCGCACTCTAGAATAGCGGGACCAGTATTAAAGGTGGATTAATAAGAACAAACGGAAGGAAGAAATCGTGAGAGAGAAGAAGATAAAGAGTAGTAATTCTGAGATCTCATCTGGAACCAGAGTACAAAGACTAATGCTGCAACAACTAACAATACAAATGTAATAAGACGTGCTGTTATTATTTGATATTACAAAGTCATATTTTGTAATAAAAATTTAATTAAACAGAGTCTTATCAAAATCGTTATTCTGTTATAAACAAAACGATGTCTGCCTGTTGAAAGCCCAAAGAATATTCCCCTAGAATATCCTTATTTGAAAAATTGCATGCCAATTCAATTTAATTAGGCCATCAGCAAAAAAAAATATTTAATATAAGAATTATCTACAACATTGAAAGTAACTCAAAATAAGATGATTCCGTATTGCTATCACACAATATATGATTTACGAATTGTATCCATAGGGTATGTTAGAATTACCTTGGAAAGAAATTTAAAGTAATTATCTGCATATATAAAAATCTTTTAAAATAATCAAAATGGTAAAAAACTTTAAATTAGTCACGGCACAGTTCAATAACTAACCAAAATATGTTACCGATTTACCTCTAATCACTAAAGTTTACAAATGTGATTTTTATATTAAACAGCACTACGGATGGCAACCATATTTTAGAACTGTTTCCAGACATTACAAGGAAAAAGATTTTAAGTCGAGTCACTGTGCCAATGGCATGTATAATGAGTAATCGAGGAAAATAGAGTTATGCCACTGGAAATATTGGGAAATATATTATTTATTGGATTAAAACTAATAAAATAGGGCAGGTAAAAAAATAATTTTAGGGATAACATTTATCAAAAAAAATTTCTACGTTTTTAAGGGCAATATAACAAAAAAATTCGTTAAATATTCTAAGAAATTACTTAATGTTTTAAGAGTGATATGGCTTATGAGTTCCAAACTCGAGTGAAACGCGGAACCATCCAAACGCTTTGGGCTAATTCGGCATCAGTTAATACTGGGCTAAGTGAGTTTATCCCTTGAACCCCTTAGCGGTCTCCAGGCTGGGGGAGGATTAAACCGGGAAACCAATTTTGTAACCGAGGTTATACGAGGAGAAATTTTGTTAAATGGATCTTGTATCCAGTTGTAAACAAACGCTTTCATAATGAGGGAATGGCACACCGCTTGCGTCCTTTGATATAATAGCTTGACAATCGTAATTGATAAGTCCATACATTTTTGTATTATTTGAAAATAAACCTTAAAATATATACGGGTGAATATAGAGGGTTCAGATTATGAATACTTTTGTTGCATCTTGTACGATCATTAGTATTGTTTGTTACATTTTTGTCATGTTTTAATTTATTTTGTCAACTTCGTTGAGACATAAGTACAACTAAGAACAGAAATTTGTATTCAATATATATCAATACGGTTTTATTTGTTATTCGTTTTACGTTATTCGCAAGAGAACTATCAACACCCTGGTCTTGTACCTATTAATGTCAACCTTTTAGTCAATTTCCGCTAGAGTTGGATGGCAGCATAACTGATAGGCTAATGTACACATGTAACCTTGGTCAGAATAGATCTAGCTAGGAACCAAACAAAAAAACTTCAGATTTTATAGCGAGCCCAATGAAAAATATGCTATCTTTATATTCCATATGAATTGATAGTATCATAACTAACTAGCTTTTGATTAATTTAGGATCGCTATGAATTATTGATTAATTCGCGACAGGTGTCTTTATTGAACCAATAACAACATAAATTATCTTAGAGTACACTCTGGATAGCTTTATCGTATACTTTAGCTGTACCCGCGGGCTTTGCCCCGTTTAACTTCACAAGTGAGCTCGTTCGCATGGCTCAATCACGTCTTGGTTAAAGTTCGTTCGCTACGCTTACTCACATTTGGTTGCAAATTAGCTGTTGTCATAAATTTAAAAAAATAATAGTGCTGCACCCTTTTGGTAATCCTTGTAACTTGAATGCTATTGAACATAATAGAACTGAACCAACTTGTTTAACTGAAACAGCTGTTAAGAAATTCCTTTTGAATATGAAAAATCATAAGGTTAACATGGGAAACTCCAGTGCCACTGGGGCGGAGCCCGAAAGCCCGATCAGAAAAAAAAACTACAGTACTTAGTTTTCCTATTTAATGCCCAAAGAATCGGTGTACCGAATTTCAGCCTCCTACGTAAATGAGAAGTGGGAGAATTAGTGATGAGTGAGTGAGTGAGTCAGTCAGTGAGGGCTTTGCCTTTTATATATTTAGATTCCCTGTGTAAAAATAATGTTAACAGGAAGCAAGTACATCATCATTACGAAAAATACAAATGATACATTATTTATCCTGCCTCTAAACATAAAACTTGTTTTGACTTCTAGTTTATTTGTAGCCATTTGATCAAACCGTTGCATAAGTTGCATGACGTATCCATGATGCATAAGTTTAATATAGAGTTTAGCTAAACATAAAACATTACAGCTGCACTATCTAATTTCTAGCGATGTGAATGTTTGTTAAAAATGTTTAAAACATTATTTATAAGTCCGATTTTGAAAACTTAACTTTGTGAATGAATGATTAGCATTAACAGCTGCACCATAGCACAGCGCATTGCAGAGAGTTAATAAGCAGCAGAGCTTAATCCCACTTACTCTGTGGTTTGCAAATCAGCTTTTCATCTAGTTCACTCTGCAGCGGAGAAATATAAGTTAAAGCATAAAGAGAAGTTTGTTTTGTAATAGTGGAACTTCTGTTTTTACTCTATAGTTGGCTTGGTGAGATCTACATTTGAAATGATTGAACTATGATTGATTGTAATAATAAATTTCACCACACTATGATGTTTTTGGCTGTATTACATACGATAATTGGTGGCTGAAAGCTACGTTTTACTGGCCATGCCAGCTGTCATCGTATTTTGGGTACCGAGCAGGTTTTTACAGCCCGGGGCCGCAAAATCAGCTGTCCGCTTGCATACTAATTACACAAACAGTATAGAATAGAATTGTTTTATTTTCACCGTTGCCTAGCAACTGTTTATTATTATTTTTGCTGATTCCTGAAATTACTTCTTCGCATAACGTTAAAGTTGACTATCAGTTTTCATTATTATTATTGTGAATAGTAGTAGTGTGGTGCAAAATACTGTTCGTACCACGGACTGAAAATGTTTTTGCAGCTCTCGATCGATTTAAAAACTGTCTCGAGCCAGCAAAACCTCGTTTTCGGCCCTAGGTACGAAATATACTATTTTGTTTGTTTAGTGCGATCCGAAGAAGTACTGGTGTGCTACCACCATTGGTGCAGTTATTGACCATGGTTAACAACAGAGAATCAACATTAGCACTTATATAGAACCTTATTTATTTTTTAATGTATTTGGTAAAATTCAACAACACGTATGCAATATGTAAACACGTTTGACTGCTTATATTCACATAGCGTAAAATATATATTGGAGGTAGTTACATATTGGGCATCATAATTGAAAAAAAAACAATAAGGTTACAAAATCTTTTGAATCTTTATTTTGGTTGGAAATATACTTAAAAAAAAAAAAAAAAAAAAAAAACTATTCCGGAGTTTAATTCACGTCGTCTTCCAATACCTCTTCATATATCTATTGCTATTTTGAATACGCTGAAGGTGTTCCTTTGACTTAAAGAAGGTTAGTGTATATCTGGCCTGTGTATATGGTACACAGAGGAAAACTAACAAAAATAAAATACCCTAAAAATGTTAAGGAGGCATTTTATATTGATTTGCATACATTAAGGAGATGATTGAGGAATTATCGAGTTTATTTTACTACATGCAGTAAATTTTGCATTTGTACCATCACAAAAGACCAATTTGTACATATTTGGAATGAGAATAATATCTTGATGAGACTTGTTAAGTTGGAGAAACTAGTTGGCTTCAAAGCCTTTATAATTTATATTTATATTTTATAATTAAGCCTAAATAATACCCACTATATCACAGTTTAATGATTTTGGCCAGATTGTTTAAAATATTTGAAAACAGAGTAAACTTAAGTCTCCCAGATTTCAATTTAAGTTATTTTATTTATTGGGCAGACTTCCAATACTGTCATGAAAATTAATAACTTTTATAATTAAAACTAGTTACTCTATAGCACAGACTATGAAATATTACATTATTTTCTAAAAGATTTCACTTCGCGTAAAAAAACACAATATTAGTTTTACCGTAATCACACAACATAAATTATAACAAGCTATTGCTTAAGTGGAGATTGTTGATGTAATACGTTGACGTCATTACTTTCTTTCATCCATTTGTTATTCGTTATCTCTTTCTCTCTCAATCCGTACCAACGCCTTCAACACCTTCAACAACAGAGGCCAAAGGTCAAAGACAGATCGGGTCACATTGCCTATTCAAAGTAACGTGCCCTCAATGGTAAAATGTCAGATGCCTGAACAATCTGTAGCCTACTGCAAGGCTTCAGATTTAGTTTTATTATTGTGTAATTTGTATTTAAAATAGATTTTAAGCATCAAACGGAGCCAAATTAGTAGTTAATTATGTATGTTACGTAGCGAATCCACGTTACTGTTGTATTACATAACTAAGTTGTACTGCCTTATGATACATGTCAGATATAGTTATACAATGTATAATATAGTATTGTAAATACCGTATTTGTAAAAATAGTAAAACATAAAAAAAACTACCGACGGGCCTTGACTTAATAAGTTTTGTTATTTAGTTCACTATTTTAACCATTTTAAAATGGCATTATAGCGTAGCGAAAAAACTACTTTAAAGATTACAAAGTGTATAAGTTCACAAAAGGCTCAAAATGAAATATTGGAAACGACTTCACTAAGGATTTTTGGAGGATTGGATTGGTTTTGATTCTTTCATTTCTAACTATAAATCATACTTAAACATGTATTATTTTGTAATGTATTCCACTTAAATTAAGGCCATTTATCTATTTTGTCCTTTTCCATTTTCTTTTACCGTATTTCAATTTTTTCACATCTCTTTTATTATTTACTCTTAATTTTCATTTTCTTTTATCTTACTCTTTTCTTTCATTCATGGTATTTTACTTTGTTTGGTATTAACAGTGGAGTCAATAAAATTGGATTGGTTGAATGAAACTTATTTAATCAATATCATTTTAGTATTCCATACTCGTTGGAAGTCACAAGCACTAGAGATACCAAAAGCGCTAGCTTTTTTGATAGAAATTGTTACTATTAATAATCAAATATTTGCAACACCTTGGTACAGTTTATAAAACTGAGAGATACATTCAAATCTCACTCCAAACTATGACAATTTAGTTTATTGCTTATATTTGAAAGGTGGCGACGTAAAGAAGAAAAACTGCGCAATTTCCGAAACTGCAAGTTTACGGGCTTTCAAAAAGCTAATTTCCTACACCTTGTTTTACGACTCGTTCAGTTTGTGCCAAGTTACATTTACGATTGGAAAATTTGGCAAAAGTTACAATATGGTTTCAAAATCAATCCATAGATTAAATAAAAAAATACCTTATAATAAAACAAAGTAGAAATGTCATTACATAACTGCTTTAACAAAGTACGTAGACCTAGATATATTATGTGAATGATAATTTCTATCTGCACCATAGACATTTTTAAATATTAGATTCTTTTGTTAAAATTGTTGCTGCACGTTTGGATAAAACCATTGTATCATTCAGATGGCAGTAATAAAAGATAATAGTATGATCATGCACAATTATTACAAATTTATGATTTTAACTCAAACATGACATTATAATAAATGTATCTCATTTGCTTTATTCAAATCGACATATGAAAGAAAGGATGAAGGAACTAATTTATTTATTAAAAACAAACATCAATTGTGACCAGTGTAGAGAAAACTTATTGTTATAAACATAAACACAGAGTCCAGTTTTATCAGTCCGTCACTAAACTTATCCTTGCTTAAATATAAACGTATGATTCGTTTTCAAGTTTCTTCTGTTTTATTCACAGATTTTCCTTGTCAGTATGATCATTATACTTATATAACTAAAATAAAAACTATGACACTAAAATAACAACTCAATTCACACCAACGTAATACAGTAGCCTACAAAAATAATTAGACAATTTCAAATCTACTAGGATAATATTAACTGAAAAGTCCAATTACCTAGGTGGAGGATTCATGTTAAAAGTTTCGTCAAGAGTCTTAACAACCAAGTATCATTCATAACACCACCAAGAGCTGAAAACTGAGCCAAGAAAAGCCTTGAGATGTGCAAATTGTGAAAACAAGTTGACCTTTGCAGCTTGTCAACTTGGTAATCCTGCTCTTGATACGCTTGGATAATAATTTCATTAGTCTAAATATTTTAAGGGATTCAAATATGTCGTTTTAACATCTTTTATATTTAGGTCAAAATATTTTGTTTGCATGAAAGAAGTGAGTAATCAACATTTTTACTTGTGTTTTATTATTTTTATTACTATAGCTACAAGCTACAATGTGATTTCATTAAATACTTTACCACCAAAGCTGAAAACAAAAGAGACACAAATTCTACCGCTTTGTTGATGTTTAAAAAAATTAAAATAAACTATAGTATTATGTATATTTGAGTCACTGCTACAATTTACTTTGAATAAATACGCGAATTAATTTTTCTTTAATGTAAAATCTTCATTAATCGATGGTTAGATTTTTTATTATTTAACAGCCCCACCCTCGTAATCGTATTTAGCTGTACTGTAACTGAAATAAAACATCTTAATTAACGAGGTTTTAATTTCAAACGTAACAAACTAATGTACATTTTGATCTTATAAGTGTGTTAAACTTCGTGATAAATTCATAACAATCATCATTTAACAAAAAAACTTGTTAACTTGGAGATAACAATATAATTGATAATTTGGAGATTTACTAACATGTTGATTTTAATTAATATTTAAGCAGAGACTTGATAGAAATTAAATTCTCTAACTTTTAAAATAGATTTAGATTAAAATTTAGTTTTAAATTACAATTCTTTTATTTAATTACACATTATTGACCATTTTACAAAGAATCCCCAAAAAATGTTGACATCAAAAGCTTTGTCGTGAAGCCCTCTCTGCACCGAGTTTTAACCCTCCCCATCCCCCTACAACTCTCAATTGTTATCACAGTCTACGTCATCGAGGACTACGAGCCCCTGGTGACCGTTTATCAGGGATGGCTAAAGTTGAGAGGTCGAGAGTGACAATCCCACCCACCAGGTCCAAGCTTAACGTAGCTAACTGTGCCCTGGAGGAGACGAAATATTACAGTGATTATGTAAGTAGTACTACTAACAACTCTTGTTAAAGGGAATAGTGATATTTATATGTTAACCGATTATAATCATATAAAATTTTCTTAAGGTACAGACAAATCTTTGGATTTAATTACTGGATACAGTAATGTTGCCTATACAACAAATACAACAAGTCTCTTGGGGAGACTAAACCTTTTATGTCTTTAAAAATGCAATTTTTGTTTCATTTCAAATTAATCTACGTTTCTTCCTTATTAGGAAAATATATAATACTTAAAATATTAAAAAGCTTCTTATGACAACAATAAATAAACAAAGATAACTCGAAAGAGGTTTCGGCTACACTATTCTTATGGATATACGTGTGTGCTGCAAAGATCTATGTGTGCTTTTCCGAAAGTTTGTTTTTTAATCTTTAGGTACACATAGTTTAAAAACTATAACACATGGAAACTTGAAACTTTGCATGCATTAGTCTGGTTACTTGGCGAGTAAATTAAAGCAAACCTCTATCGATTAGTAATATTTTTTATATTCATGATTACTGTTTATTATTTTTTTAAATGACATACAAAATTATATTTTTTAAATGGTTGAAAATATTGTTTTTGTCCACGTGGTTTAAAAAGGTGGTTTAGCTTAAAGATATGGATGTGGTTAATAGGGGTACAAAATATCAGTACCGTAGGTTCAGTGGATTTTCTGCTATATGTACCTGAACTTATAGAGAATCTCCATTTAAAAAAGCATCGAGCAGGCAAAGGTACCGCCTCCCCTGAGAAAAATGACATACATTCTCGAGGAAAAAAGAGAAAGTTGTAAAACCCCAGCAAAAAAAGACTGAAAAATAATATGAAGGGACGGTAATATCTATGAACAAATTTAGACCAACAATTAAGAAATTTACCAAATCAAGGTATAGTCTGTTACTCAAATTACTTAAACCATATATATGTCCTCATAGATTCTATTTTTAAATATAAACAATACATTATATTAAACAAAAGTCTAAAATAAACTTGGACTCATAAATTCTAAAGATACAGCTCAACTTGTATATTCGTCTGCGGTCGTGGATATTCGTGGATATTTTGAGATGAGTGGCAAGTAAATACCGACTCGCTGCATAACGGGGTGTTAACAGTTAAACGACTCAACACAACAGACGAGAACCACGCCGCTTATTCCAAGGGGGGGAGGGGGGTGGTGCGAAAAATATTTTAGGAATAAAACTAAGTGTGAATTTGGTTTTCATTATTGTATAATGTAATACATTCCTTTTTTTGCATCAATAAGGGGACATTAGCGTTTAATACAAATTATAATATACTATATACGCAGTGATATTGACATTATTGGGATCAATATTTCTACCATTATATTGGTGATAAGGGAACCAAATTCCTGAATAGTAGTTATATAAGGGGGCCACCTTTTTGCCATTCGGCTTTGATATAATATAGTTGTTAAGAGGGCCAATTATCTTGCTATGTTACACTATTGATGTTTATGGGACACATTCCTCGTTCCTAGTGATATAAAAATGAGTTCATTCCATCACAAATAAATACAAAATAATACATTTTCTAGGAACTTCATTGCCACATTATCCAGTACTTGTACCGGAGTACTTATATTAGGGTTGAAGGGATACTTTTTCCACGTATACACTAAATAGAAGTTAAAAGTAGCCTACATACCTTTCACTTTTCGCCTATGTACTCACTTTCACTTTGTCTTCTTTGCTGTTAAGAAGACTACCCTTTTCCCGGTATAACATATTAGTGATAAACGCATTGTATTGTATTGATAAACTCCTACGTAGACGGAAATATCCCGACTATCTTGTGCAGCTAAACTGTATAGAGTTTAGGGCCCCAATTTCCTCATTAGCAATAACATAATTTTAAAGAACTTAATATGTTTTATTTAATGCAAATATATAGAGGTAAAATTGATATAGGGTTGATTTGTATCAACATTTTCACTCACAGCTTTATTGCATGCCCATATGTGCATACTAAACACCGAATTAGGTTGAATCGCCTATTATTTATGTACTCATTTCCATTCAATTATAATAATAAGCGAGAGGGTTCATGATAAATCAACTTTTTCAACTAAGAAGCAACAGTTGGCCATTTGAGTAGCTTTGATGTCGGATCCATTCAAAAACTTCATTCATCACTTTGTTGGTGCCTGGTTTATTGTTCCCTTTGCTCATTAGCTGTTTTTGCTAATTGTGTTTATAAGTATGTATTATTTTTCCATAGTTTGTTATTGTAAAACAATTTTTATTAACATAACTTCTGTAGTTATTGTTATTTGATTTATTAACAGATCTGTTGAAATTTGAAAGTTAATTTCCAGTCAACAGTAGGGCCCATTGAGAAGGGGTAAAGACCAATGAGGTCATCATTCACAGAACGCTGTAAATCACCATCCCCCTGTACAAAACACACAAAAAAAAAATAATCCTGTATACAAAAATTGTTTAAATAGTGATAAAGTCATGTATTTAAAATAGTTAAAATGCTCATTTTTAAGCTTTTGTATCCCTTTAACCACTCACATCAGCTAGATTATTAAAAGGGACTTTCTTACTTGAAATGTATCAAACATTAATTTTGTAAATAAAAGGTTTGCGTGAAATTACATGATTATAAAAAAATTCACAAAAACCAGAAGGCATACCAATACCAATTTTTTCTACTTTCAACCTACATTTTTAAGCCTGACGCTCAAAATTGTGTAACGTTTTACCGAACAGTATGTGAAAATGTACAGAAAAAACTCGGATTTTTATTTAATGAACTTTATTAACTACAGTGTTTGGTGTGGAATGTAGTCTTAAATTTAATATTATAATCCCAAGAAAGGCCAGAATAGCCCTACAATGCTACTGTCTAGCGCAAACAGCAGTCAAAGTGGTCGGGTGTTAATGTCGAAAACACAAGTGAATGGCTCACAAAGTGACAATTTGTGACGTCATAGTTTTAGTGGTCGTTAAACTAAAAGCCCTGAGAATAGCACTAAAAGAAGCTGTAACGGTTCATCGCAAAATAAACCATTATGTTCACAGCTGTTCTCTGTTGGGCTACAAACTCTTATCTATATCTAAAACAGGTATGATGATTAATGATTAATGAAAAGTTCCAGCTAAATAGTTTGGTTCAAATAAATATACACATCATTAAAACCAATTGAAAATCAAACAACTGTTGTTATGTGAATACAGACAAAATAAATACATCGAATTCAATAAAACAACTTAATTTAATATAGTTAAAACAAATCAAATGCATAAGTCATGAAGTTTTTTAAATTCTTGCCCAACTCCGTGCTATGTGGAAATGCCTAATTAGTCTTTTGGAAGCTAGCACCAGTAAACTTGAGGAATGCAATGCTTATTAGTTTAGAGATAGTTTGGAGTGAGGTTCTTTCTGTGAATAGTTAGACAATCATACTTCAACTTTCTCTATGTTAATGATTTGTCATTACTGTATGAAATAGAGTCCTAGAGTTTTTTTTTTATTCGATGGGGTAAATTTTTACTCAGCTCATAAATCTTCCAAGAATTTATTGTACGAAACCCAGTTTTAGTTAACATAAAAATATTTAAATTTTACCTGATTACAATATGTATTTTATGAATGGACCCATTTATACTATGGAGGTTTCATAGGTTAACTATTGAAAGGAAATAAATGTCAATACAATAGTATGATCATCGGACCTAAAATCAATTATTTTATCAATTTCTAAGACAGCGACAAACCTTTGTAAGGCTACTTTAAGCTGAACACCACAGCATTATAAACACTACTAATTATTTTTACACATAAATAAAACTAATTGAATAACCAATAGTAAATTAATTTAGTTAAAAATTAAAAAAAATGTAGATTTTAAAATCACAACGCAAGAGTTAATAGAATCAAACAAAGTTTGCTAATAATTTTCAGCCGGCAGCTTTAACCCAGTTTCAAACGACTTCCCTGGTTATTCGCCAAACAATCTGCTGCAATGCCACCTACAGGGTAGTTTCGAGGCATGAGTCATTCCTCTCTTCCATTACCAAGTTTTGAGTTTCAACAGTAGTAAACTTTTGTGTCATCGTAAAGCCAAGAAAGATACAGATCTGAGCTGCGGAAACAAACGTGATTATTATATTTATTGTAATCATTTTACAAAACTCGGACGCTTGTTTCTTAGGAAGTATAGCACTGTATCTATTGTTATCGATTGGACGTATTAAATAACTTCTTGTTTAGCATTCTACGTGTTATTAAATTTACGGAAGTAATTAAAATGCGTGTAGAAAACTTGAAACATTTTTATGTTTACACTCATACAATCGACTTAAAAGATGATAATTACATATAAAAGATGGCAACGGGTGATATACTTTTTTGTCATTTGCCACTTTTGTCTGATAATGGTTGGTGTACCAATCAAAATCGATAACCAATTACCAACTTCCATATGTATTTTCCATTTTGTGATTCGACGATATAAGTTTAAATATATGTTTCAAGTGTTATTAGACATATTTTGTATTAAATTCCGGACATAGTCATGCAATGTATGAATAAAGTTATTTGTATTGGTTAAAAGTCACTTTTATTCCTCGTTACCAAAAAGTAAATTACTAGCTATAAATGAATAGAAAATTTAATGGTAAATTGATAAATTCTCACTACATCAACATACAACTACTTGGAAATCACTTACTGAAATCACAAATCGAATAAATTGTTTATTTAATTATAAAAAAAATTTCAAAGTCAAAGTTTCAATTTAATGCACAGTTAACTTATATTTGAGTGTTACACAATGAATGATATAACTTTTTCACAGGTTTATGAAACTAGTGAAATTTTAAATGTAAGATAAAAGAAGACGATTAAAAATAACAATCTTTACTAAGTTAGTTGAATTAGCCTCTTAGATCACACATTAAGGTTCAGAATATCCTTGGATTCTTTATTTAAACAAATTTTGTAAATACTCAAATAAAAATCTTCGGGGAATATTTTTAATTAAATATATTTACTATCATTGCCATTGAAAAGCGTAGGTCGTATAGTGTAGTATTTATCGTCCATATGTAATTGGAAATATAATTCCAAGAAAGTTTAAATTATATGTAATTTACTACAAATATTCATGAAGCAGGAAAAAACTTTACATAACATTTGGTATTCCTTAAATCGTGTATCTTTTACTAGGCTTGGGCAAAAATCAAACTTTATTCTTCTTCCTTCTAGATAATAGATTACTCTTACTTCCTATACAGCTTTGAAATGATTACTAGGCTGGAGATGAAAATATTAGGTTCTATTCATTTATAATATTAATGATTTTCAAAGATTTTTACGAGCAACATGTTTTGAATATTTATGAGAATTGTACGAAACTTACAACACGACATCCAAGGAAGCTGTGTATTCTAGCGTCTCGGACATGGCGTATAAATCAAGGGTACAAGAAGGAGAATTTTAGAAGCGCTAACTACGGATTATGGCCCTTGTTAGAAACTTTTGATTACAACCATAATTTCTCCAGCTTCAGAGTGGATGCTGGGGCAGTAAGCTGTTAGGTTTAGATTTATTACAGGTTTTAATTATTAGCAGACCAGAACATTTAAAGCCAGGAATATAATAAAATGATAATTTAGTCTGGCATTTCACTTGCTCTGTTACACAGTAAGTTATATCAATCAATCACAAAAGCGAACCGGAGCAGAATCTGAAATGGCCACCCAGAGAAAACATAATAAATACACAGATATTAATTCAAGAGGATTCAAGCTAGTCGTTCTGGGTGTGGAAACTGCTGGACCATGGTGCAAAGAAGGCAAGAACTGGATAAATGAAATAGACTGCAAGTTGATTGAAAAAACAGGTCTACCTAATAAAACGGATTGCCATGACCATTCAAAATGGAAATGTCTCCACCATCATTGAATCTTCGCAGACGACGACCTTTCATCAATATTTTATTTGTAAAATTATTGTAAAAATGTTTATATTATTAAATATATACATCCCATAAATTAATATTTCGTTACATTAAATGATATAAACAATTGGAATATGCTTGGGTTTTATAACCCAAACGAGTTTGTATAGCTAACTTATGAGTTCAGTAATACACTATGCGTCGTTTCATTGTATTTACGGTATGAAGTCAATTAATGCAAGTTTTACTTAGTTGAGTGACTATCTCATTAGGTGGACAGAATGGAATAATTGGGCAATGTAACCTTGTTCATCAGATATATTTATGCCGGTGTAAAGTTTTTGGGAATAATTTTACAAAACTATAACATAAGTAATGGATAACATTTCGATTTAATGTACAATCTCGTGACTCAAAAGTCGCATTTTTAGACAGTGTATGAAAATGCTATTACGGGGAAAATTTACTGCAAAAGATTTTCACGTCCACCCAATTAGAGGAGCGGTAATTGAAACAGTTATCGGAAAACAATCATATATTTTGTTACATGTAGTAAGGAAACAAATACACGACACATAATCGTTGTCGAGTTCCTTTATAAGTTTACTTTAAGTCCAGGATACCTGATTTGAAATGTACAAAAATACTCATAGGATCGTATTTCATCAATATGTGTCTGTTTATAAAATGATGAATTTAATTAAATACTTAATAAAACTATGTGACCAAATTATTTACTTTGCAAGAATAAACAGACAGTTTAATAGCTTTTTTCTGTATTACATCTGCGATTCGGATTGACCAATAATGATAAAATGGTCATACTAGAGTTTTAATAACATGTTAATAGTGATTATGGTCCAGGTCTTGTTTTTAGATATAAATAAACTGTTAACTTCTTGAGGGAATAAATTAAAAAGGACAACAAAAAGATTATAATCTAGCAATGTCATGAAAACTCAAATATCATCACTCAATTAATATCAGTCAATAGAATACAAATATTGTTCTTACTAAGTGAAAGGAGTTCGATCCAAACATAATATTGTAAAAAGAAAATCAAGCGACCGAGCATCATTGTAAAATCATAGCTAAAAAAACTGCTGCGGAAGTCTTCTACACTCTTTACTTGACAAGAATGGTCAAGAATTGTTGTAAGGGAAATAAATATTTTGTACGAAAAACCATTTGTAAGAAATTACTGTGGCTTGGTGTGGGTAAAAAGTAACAGAAAGTGATTGGAGCATGGGCACGTACATTTCATGAATTAAACATGGCTTTTGTACGCGGGTGGCGTGCTAAGTATCTGGGTTGAGGAGGTCGAATACGATGTCATATTCCATACATATTAGGCTTTAACCGTCCTTAAATATCTGTAAGTGTCCTAAACTAGTTTCTGTGTACCAGTTTATGATATTTTATTTTCAATAAGATCTACTTAAATGTGATTGTACATGTTTGCCGAATTGGATCACATCTAATTATTATGAATTAGGTGTGGTACTTAATTTGATACGTTGATAAATAAATGTAAGATTTTATGAGTTGCATTTCCTTTTAGCGAATTTCTCATATAGGGAATGAGCTATTACCGTTGGTCTCATTGTAAGACCTAGACCCGGGACCGATTTACTTTTTCATTTTAAGGTCCCCATAGGCAAAAAACACCATCCATTCAAGTTCATATATATGTGTCCGTTAGCAAGATAATTCGAGCAAAAATGATCCAATTTTGATGAAATTTGGTACAAACGTGTAAACCTACGTTTATTCGAACGAGTTCGCGAACCAGCATAATCGGACTATGGCAACAGGGGTTTACGGGGGGTTTTATGGGATAAAAATTGATTTTCCCATTTTTGACCCTAAAAACCTTTAATTTCTAAATTTCTCTCTAGACCATTTTGAAGAGCTTAAAAAACAAATAATTTAGTATATTGAAGTGTTTTTGAATGTTCTTTGACTACGGAGAAAAATAAAAAAATTGTAAATTTAAAATTCCCATGTTATTCTTATGGAGTTCAATAAACTGTTGTCGTTTGCTTGTTTATGGATATATTTTAATCAAATTTTGCAATTTGGTTTATTTCATACTAAGCTATCAATATTTCAATAAAAAACACACCTAAATATCTTCCCCGTAGCAGCAAACCTAAATACTCACTAAAATTAATGTTATTTAAATAGGAAATAAATCTGAAAATTTATAGGGAATATTTTAGTAGAAATCAAGCCGGGTAAATGGAAATTCGCTTAGTATGCAGGTTTGCTGTGACGGGGGTATTATAATTTATTTTTAGCCCTTCATTAAATCTTATAGTTTTACTAATTAATTAACTTATTATATCTTTATATCCATAGGTTATTGTTTTTTTTCGAGTTTAACGATTAGTTTTACATTGTGTAAGAAAAATAGAATCAAATCGTAGAAAATAAGATAGTTATCCTACAGTTTAAGCTATAACTGACCTTTATATATACGTTAAATATGTGTGTATAAATGCAAAATTTTAAAACTAATTTGTTGGTCTTTATGTAATTTATGAAACGCAATTAATTGGAAATAACTAGTCTGATGACGTCAGAAAAAATTACCACGTAACGTTTTGTATATACAGTATTTTCATAAAAAAAGATATATTGAAATCCTGGCAAGAAGATAGACAATCCCGATTCAAGACGGGTTGCTAATGGCCCAACCACAGTGCTTCCTGACATAGTGTACACTGTACAGGATAGTATACGTATATCAACAGTGAATGGAGCACATTGGTCATTGGAAGTCATTTATGCGCCTAGCAGGTCATTTCCTGCGCTTGTCCAACTTCCTGCACATTTCCCGCTGTTTTGTTGTTTTATTGGCTCTTTTGTCACGGTTCCATCACACGCTCTGATTGTTCATTTGCAGTCCTCGTTACAAACAGCGTCGATTCCTAACTCGTTTTGCCGCTTTTCAATCGAGTGGTGTCAGACTCGATTTTTGGAGATTCACGAGAATTAGGTTTTACAGATTGAACACGCATTTTATCTAGTTACAGTACTCGGTTATGCATTCTCGTAACATAAATCAGATTTTAAGCTTACAATACAAACGAGTAACGAATACACTCAAATATTTCAAAAATAATACATAAATACGAGCAATACAAGGCCTTGTTTTGAAGACTAAGGTAATAAATCAGACCTTGATCCAGCCACCTAATTTTAGAAATACCCTAAACATGTCTTAGTAAATTCTTACACTTATTTGAAATTAGTATAATTTAATTTTCCATTGTCAATTGTTTCATAATTCAACTGGAGCTTTCATAAGTTTGTGAACAGCTTACACGATTTATACCTTATATTTATGTATTACAAATATATTACAATTCTATTTATATTTTACTGTTTATACACTTTCCGACACCAAACTTTATTGCTAATAAGAAAGATAAAAACTGAAAAATAAGCCTAGATTTATGTAATGGGTTAGGTTCTGTACTTGAACGTGGCGTCGAAGAATAAAAAGTTAGGACATCGACATCCTAGAAAACAGGTGTATTAGGATCACATCTCTGTAGCAGACAGACAGACAGACTGACTGATAGACGGACAGCCGGTCGGACCCAGGACTTAAGTCTCCGTGTGTGGTCTGGCCACGCGTGAGTGGTCGCTATCAGTGTTATTAAACTGTAAAACAAGCTACAGCCCTTTATAATTGACCTAGGTCTGATGCCACGGGCGTCCCAACTCACAAAACACCTGACAGGAATTTCAAATCGAGTCACGGTTTAAACTTTTATTTTCTGGTTTAATTTGTTATCAGTTGGGTTCAGCGAAAAGTAATAGTTTGTGCCTTTGGTTGTCAAGGTTAGTAAGAAGTTCATAAATGCATCGTGTTATTTTATTTTTAAAAGTTATTAGACACTTTTTTGCTAAACAGTGCGAATTCGAGGCAAGTCACATATTTGTTTACACGGATAAATATTTAAGTAATGAACATATAATACGATACACAAGACTGGGATATGATTACATATACTGTAACAGGGATATTATTATGTCTTTTGCATCTTATGCCTGCTTCTCATTTTCATTCTTATTTATTGCACGTATTTTAGTAGCCTGTACCTAATTTGCTATGTTTTGTATGTCTTACACTTGAAATGATTCAGCCTGTGAATGTATTTTTGTTTTCTTTCATACTGGTTATGTCTTTTGCATGTCATGTCTGCTTTCTAATTTATTCTTATTATTGCTCATATTTATTACCTAATTATGCTATGTTTATAAAGTGATTTAATCCTATTTAATGTATATTCTAATGTAAAAAATGTTTATAAAGTGATTTAATCCTATTTAATGTGTATTCCAATGTAAAAATGGTGTTACCGTTGAATAAAGAATAAACACTTCAATGTAGGTGTGTCCAAAAATTAATATTTACTTAGATAACCGTAATTGTATTAATACATTTCCAATATGTTACTAAGTATCCTTATTTGGCTAAGTCTCACTTACAAAATAAAAAGTTCAATTAACAAATTCGAAATTACGGCCATTTCAAGGTGTAACTATTTGGGTATAAAACTATACACACTTAAAAAAATCGAAAAAACACTTTTCAAAAATTATTTGCCAATCTTCAAAATTGGAACTTGATTCCTCGATCTTAGAATATTCGCAAATAAACAGAACAATCAAGGGAGGTTTCGATAAACAAGTGGAGGGAAATGCGACGAAGGCAATGTCCGGTGGAACTGTAGAGATCGTATCTCTCCATCTACAGTAAGATCTGCTTACTTGGGTGATGTGACTTGAATACGATTGTAAAACCAATAACATTAGACAGACAGGTGTAAATACAAATCTGCAACAATTCTAAATTGCTTTTTTTTGCATAGAATTGTAAATTTTAAAAGGTACATGAATTATAACAGAAAATTAAGCTTTAGGTAGCATTTTATGATAAAAGGAAATTTAATAGGATCAAAGATACTTAGTACGTTTGGTTTAAATTAGCAATTTTAAAGTAACTTTTTTGTCGTTGCAAACATCAATGCGACAAAAAATTAATTTGTTTGTGCCATTTACAAAAAATAACACAAAATTATAATTCGATGTCAATATAAGATCTATTGATGAATCGTTAGCAATCGATTAGAGAAATTAGCTTTTATATAATTATTTTATATCACGTAATTTATACAAAATCCAAAACAAAATTTTAAATATAAAATTTCGAATTTATCAACAATTTTATGCGTTCAATTGATTAAATTTAAATGCACCTGTCTGTTCCCATTGGAGTGTTAACTAGCCTATAGTTAGTGCCATCTACGACAGAAGACTAGAATAGTTTCGTGTCAACAGATTCAATAATTCGATGTGCTGATTTCTTGTGATTCATGTGATCCTATTATTGTAGCCTAGACATTATACCATAACAATAAGTGATGTATTTTCCTAAGAAATTTTCAGTTTCTTTGCGAAACTCTCTCAAAGTTTTAAAAGTCTATGTAATCCTAAGGTCATAAAAAAGTTACAAAACGAGATATTTAGAAACAAAATTTTACATCAAATAGTATCGCTTTTGCAAACACAGAGCCAACCCCCAAGTAAAGCCATTGCGTTTCGTCACAAGCAGGAATGGCTCGAGGACAGATGTTGTCCCGTTAAACGACGTTCATCCCTGATAAAGAGTCCCCAGGGACTCGTGACCTTGTGATAAGCGGGGGGAGGAGCGGCGAAATGTGGGATATCGGATGGGGGATCGTAGAAGTACAGCAATACCTAGGGGACCTTATATTGCTTTATAGGAAACTTTTTGTTTATCCTTGAACTGTATAACCTTAACCCGATTTCTCTGATTCACAATTCTGATGTTATTAATACACTCAATATTATATATATTCGAATACGTAGAAATTCAACTATTTTTTTAATTCTGCTAAACATTGCGTAGTAGGCCCCTACTTTGTTACTAATTTGGAAAGTAGTGTTTTAAATTGCATATTTTTTATTATATCAGCGGAAAGAGTTTTTCACGTTAAAGAAAATTTGAAAACTTTGAGTTGATGAAATGTTTTAATAGATTATACCAAAACAGGTGTCAATATTTTATTCATTCTTAAACCCTTTTGCCCCGATTTCTCTTATGCATATTGTCTATACATTTTCTTTTCACTAATGCATTTAAATACTTTTTTCATCTATTCTTATCTTTGCGTATCTGTTTATTTTCAATAATAGTTTTTTTAGAATTTAGGTTACGACAAAGTTATAGAAAAATTAATACAGCGTAAGAATACAATATATCTTTTAATTACCACTAAGAAGAGTTTGAGTAAACTGAGTTATATAATTTAAACTGTGCCACATTAATTGCTCAATGATATTAGAGTATTATAATTTGTATTCAATTTTAATTCCGAAATCAAAGATTCCAACTGGAATGGAAGGTCAGTCGCCCCAGCGTAAAACATTTATTTCCGCCAGAAGTACCACAGAGCTCGCGACATGCCATAAGATCGACAGACGAGTTGATACCCGACATTTTGAGTGTCATAAAACACAAAAAACGTCCCACATAAAAGTTTATTGCACTATCGGACCCTTCTCAACAAACTGCCAGGGTTGCTGAAACAAGTCGAGAAGTGAGTTTAAACTTATTCATACGTTTTGGTGTTATTTGCACAGCATTTATTTAGGGACGATTTTAGTGCCATTGTTATCGATAGTTAATTCTAATTCAAAATATTTAAATAAAATATTGAGTTATTTTTTCGTTATAGTCACCTTTATTTAATGTAATCTCAAGGTAGTCAATAATTACTATGGCCCAACAGGAAATTTAAAAATTGTAAAGATTTTCTTATTGTTAAATATTGGTTTAACGTTTACATACTATACTTAGTTAGTAATTTAAAAGTTTTATAATCAATTATGTTTTTGTAATTGACTAATGTTTATTCATTTTCCAAAATTCTGTCTGCAGATTAAAGTAAATCTTCATTTCGAATTATAATTACCTTAAGAAAAAAGAATTCTAACAACTTCTGACATACTTAAATTCCGCCAGGAATTCAAGTAATACAGCCTCCTTGAAATGAAAGATTGAAAAGTCACGTCCGATATTTTGTGCGAAGACATCATAATTGTATTCACCCTTAAAGATGGGAAATAACTGGGGGGAAGGAAGGTACATAAATGTTAGGGTCTTAAATGCTTCATGAGGTGATTCTTGATTTATTAGCACTTATGATAAAAACAATTAAATACAGTTTGTAGTACAGCTTTAACAAATTTGTTTTATCGAGATAAACATTAACATGAGGCTCTTGACTCTTGATACTTTCATCCCTACTTAATCTGTAAGCCTATGTGTATTTACAATATAATTGATCTTTTATTGTGAATATATTTTGTTGATACTGCCATCATTAATTCTAAATAAAAAAAACCACATATAATATGGCTCAAACGTAATTAGTAGTTTACATGTTTTTTCATATTCAATATTTAAAACAAAATCTTTATTATTCTAAAAAATGTTTTAATATAAATTTCTTTATCACATAGCTCAAGTAAAAGCCATTACAACACTATTATTATTGATTTTATCCAGCTGAATAATCTTTTGAAGTCCATCTGAGGTAATCATTACACTTTAAAACAAATAATAAGTATTACAATTTTTTTTACAAAGAACAAATTCTAAATGTCTCATACACACACCTTTGGGAAGTTGCAATATATTCTAGCTGAGACGTTTCTAGAGGAAGAGATATGTTACCATTAAGTTGGGCAGACTAGTGACAAGTGAACAGCTTCTAATGCAGTCTCCAGACTCCAAGGTGCAGCACATGTTTAATTCACTACCCGACCCTCATCCCCATCCAGACAAACTTTGAGATTATTTGAGAAGACTTCTGATTTTATAATGGTTATTGGAAATTTCCATTCCATGTAAGAACCACTTGGAAGTTAGACAATACAGATTGAAATGTCGTATACAATTCAAGTAAACCTCAATAAAATTGTAATTTTGTTTTTTATCAACCCTAGACATGTGAAAAATCCAAATCATTTAGTATCTATTATATTACTATTTTTGATGTGGAGTATGGGAAATGCTTATATTCATTGCACACACTTTATTGTAGCTTTGTACATTTTTTATACTAAAATATATTTTCGTTTAAAGAGGATTATTTCAAATTTTGTTTCACTATTTCACTTTATATACTTTGTCCACTAGGTAGACTAACTAGAAAATAAAATTTTTGAGTAAAATTTACAGAGACTATGAATAAACTATGAGTAGGAAAGCCCTTTTACAGCCTTTTTCGCCCTTTGCTCTGCTGCAGAGGGTGAATGTCAATTATCTGTTTTATTACGAAAAGATCAAAGACCAGACTCGAGCTCTTAAACGGAAATTATCCTGGTGTAGCTTAGTTGACTTCGCTTGAAAATAAAACAAACCATCATCCTTGGGCAAGTGTATTTACTTGATAAAATAGGTTATTACAAATGATATTCCTGATTTTGATTATAAATATTACTGGGTTAATTTGTTTCAAGACTATTTTAGTTGGTACCATTAGAAAGAAAAACTCATAAAGTTTCATTTACATTGGTTTGGGTGCATATCAGCTGTTTGTCAAGTCAATTGTTGTAAGTGCTGTGTAATGGCTGAATTTGAAGGCACGAAAGCTTTTTTCCAGTTGGAATATTACATTAACCAATCTGTATTAGTGTGCAACGACACTTTAAAACTAACGATGATCCTCCTAGTAACCACTATATTGGCAAGTGACACTTGAAATTTAAGAGAAATGGCTGCATTTGAATGTAACTTGTAGTAGGACTGAACTTAACAATGTACTGCCTGAGATATGGAACGAGCTCGGTGGTCTGAATAATGACACACCCCTGAACTGGCCTACAAGATCTCCGGACATCACCCCCTGTATTATTTTCTTGTGGGGATACATCAAAGGTAATGCGTACACACCACCAGTATCAGATAGCATAGCTGAGATCCAGCAACGGATTACGAATGCAATACAATATCGAACAAATACATTATCAACAACAAACAAATACATTATCGAAACAATAGATCAAGACAAACTTTTCAAATTCTAGCAAGAGCTTGACTACATTATTGACATCTGTCGTACCACAAGGGGTTCCCGTATCGAGCATTTACAGTTCTGTGTATCTGTGTCGAAACTTTTTGAGTTTTTCAAAAGTTGTAACCATTTCATTTCTTTGTATAACAAATAAAACTATATTTTATGTATGTTTGAAATCATGAACATCATTTGTAATAACCCTATATATGTAAGATACTAACATAAAAATAAAGTTTAAAGCAATCTATGGTTTCAAAATTTAAGGTACGATCTATAGAACTTTTAAAACTTTTAAATCAGCTGGACTGATTAAATAAAAGTAAATTAATTTAAACTTAATAGCACATATTTTATAATACTAGCTTGAAACGTTATTTAATATAATATTAATTATAGCTTAGTGATATATTCACGTTCTAGATAAAAATCAAAGTTTAAAGTTATTACAATTTTTATAACTTATCATATACTTAACGCTGAGTCATAATGCAAAGATTAAATTTAAAATTCAAGTGCTAGAAAATGTATGAACATTTTTATATTATTTTAAACGCAAATAATGTATAAAATAATTTAGTATATAATCGTTTCCTGTATTTATTTTAACTAGTCACCAAAACTATGTATGTCTTTACATACCAGTACTCCCTTTGACTTCGCCTTTTACGTCTTTTAAGGAGATATAAAGCAGTTTTATTTGCATATGTCTCTAAAACGTCCCTGTATTCCTTTGAACGGTCGTTAAGCATCTTCACCCTCCAGTCGTGTCTTCCTTTGAATATTTAAAAGCAAGTTTCAAAGCCAATTATTGCCCTCGGTTAAGGCATTTTTGAGCCTCGATGGGAGAAGGGAGGTTAAGCCCATATTGCTCAGGAGTTGTAAGTTGGCAAAGACATCGTTTACCAATTCATGGAGCATTTGCATAATGTTAAAAGGGCAAAGGAAAGTTACGCAGCGAATTAGCGAGCCTGCGGCTCATTCAATCTTTTCAATGAAATAAAACTGATTTGAATTAACGAAGTTAAATGCTAATATTTGAATATTCACTTAGCCGAGTCTTCTTTCAATTTCTATGGACGGAGATGTTTGATTTAATGCTTACCATTTATTTTTACCATACCGAGGTTTACAAATCATTGTAGTTGTTTTTTCTAAATATCACTAATATCTTTCTCGTATCTGGTCTAAAATTAGTTCTACACATCTAAAAACAATTGTAAAGGAATAGGCTACACGGTTCAAAAATATTCAGTCCTTTAACCACTTCTCCCGAGAGAGTTATTTATAAAAATTTAATTCTTAAAAGGGAATTATAATGACATAAACTCTTTTTTACGATTGGTGGTTAGAGTGTGGGACTCTGCTTTACTGCACTAGATGAGTAATTTATTTTAATCCAGAAAGTACCCGAGGAAGTTTAGCGTGGTTCGGTGGTTCGGTACCCACCAATCAGGAATAAGGGTAACAATAGTGGGTCTGTTTGGCAAGTAAATCTGTTTGCATTTAAGAACTCCCTCCCTCCACTAAAAGAGAAACTTCGATGTAAATTTTCGTGATCCAGTATTACTAACATCCAGTATAACTGGCATTATTAATTCAGTGTCTTCGAAAATTTACTCACTTCCCATGTCATAACACAATACAAATGCATACAAGAATTAATAAACGATTTTAATTACTTTAATCTCGTGTTGAAGACATTGTTCAAATTTTCAATCTCAAAAACAAACGTTAAAATATCTCTATCATTAAGTGCTCGGGGCTCTATACTGCCTTGATATTTATCTAGTTGTAGTAGTCTAGTCCAGGTAAGATGGTGCTTTGCGTTCATCAATTGCACGGCCAAAAACCTCACTTGAAACTTGATTACATCAATAAACAGATTAACTAGCAAGTTCTCACATCCTAAATGGTTTTGTTTTTCTCGAGCCCATTAACATTCTTCTAGGTAAATGTTTTTAAAAAGAAATATAGTTTGTTGCAAATAGTTTATTTGGGATTTAAAAGTTAAAATAGTTTAAAGTTTAAAATTTAAATTTAAAGATTTAAAAGTTCCTAAATACGATGTACGATGTGTTTTGTTTTAACTTAACGTTCAAACAATCGATTTCAGTGTTTCATAATATTTTAAATATGCGTAGTGGCAAACACAATAAGACTTACTTGAAAGTTGACGCTAAGACTAGGCGCACACGAGCGATTTTTTTGAGGCGACTATTTCATCGGCCGATCTGTGCATCATGTATTTGAATGGAAGCGCGCACACAGGCGATCGAGAATTGCGCCGATTTTAAAATCTGGGTTTTGCCACAGATTCGTGAGGCGATTGTCGCCCGAAAATCTGTAACGTACGGATTGTTATCTGTCTGCGCACACGGTCGACTAAAAAATCGGCCAGACACTTGTTGTTCTCCACAGGAGTAGTGTGAGTTGTGTTGTTTTCTTTGCTAAAAAGGCCACAGCTGTTATAATGAAAGCTGAAACTTTCAACAGACATTCTATAGTGGTAATTAAAGAACTTTTTACTGTCATCACGTAAAGTGTATAGTTTATAAAACTGTAGATTTTAAAGTCTCTGACTTACTATCGGATGAACCCAATATTTAAGTTGTCTTCTTTTTTTCTTTGGTTTAATTAGAATAGCACAAACACAGGTTAATTCAACAAAGTCCATTTTAGGATAGCTTAAACGCACTCAAAAAATCAATTTCTCGACAAAAAAATCGCCACGTGTGCGCCTAGATATAAATCAAGGGCGATTTATTTTTGGCCGATTTTTTAATCGGCCGATCGAAAAATCGACCGTGTGCGCTAGGCCTAACCGGCATAAAGTTTCTTCCTAGTTAGTTGTGGTTTAATTATTAATGGAAATACTTACTTTTAGTTCCTTCTTGTATTATCATCAATAATTAGTTCATATTGTGTCGCTGCGGACGTAAATTTCTGACTACATAACCTATTATTTAACCTTATACACGAAAGGATATTTATATTTAACTACTTTTTTTAGGTCATAGCACTTACGATTTTGAATATAGAATACTGTACAGCTATTATATTGAATAATTAAAATACATGCAGCCAGCACTAGTTTGATGAAACAATCAATTATTCTCTCTGTGCAGTTTGAACATCAATTTTAGTATTCCCTATTTTCATGAAAACTTGATGTGAAAACAGATGATTTCTCGGAAATCCGATAGAGGGTGCATAAACTGTACATTATTGGCAGAGGGGAGGCCATATTCCCTTCCGGTTCAATCGCTTGGTGAAGATGCTTTGGTTTATGTAGATTATGCCATCAAACTTTAGCTTTCGCGACAAGATTTCCTTTCGACTTTTTTAATTCTAAAAGAAAAACGTCTCCTCTTCAATTCTTTGATGGTATATCAATGTATGTTTTCCAGTGAAATCACGAAGGTAAATGCGTATAGCGGGTTGATGGTAAATGGTGGTTGTTATGAATTAGACCGTTCAATCATCATTAAACACACCATGATCTTCGCTATCGATCACTATTGACCGTTTGCGATACGTTAAAGACTGTTAACTGTACAATAATCTTTGAGTTACTTGAGTCAGAATCACTTGTGGTTTTAGTGATTGTGAATTTATGAGTGGCTTAAA
Source organism: Macrosteles quadrilineatus (assembly GCF_028750875.1). Lineage (NCBI taxonomy): Eukaryota > Metazoa > Arthropoda > Insecta > Hemiptera > Cicadellidae > Macrosteles > Macrosteles quadrilineatus. Next base: position 22,613,036 of record NW_026542596.1, read on the forward strand.
TAAACAATTTTGAATATTTTTTTTATGCGTGCATTGACCTTTTTGAAGTAGGTATACAACATGTTGATAAACAGTACAGTATCAGTAAATGGTACCACAATGACAAATGTCAACCTCCAGGAGATATCTCTCTCGGAATTGAACCAGCGACCCTCAGGCTTAAAGGGTGAAAATATTTTCTGGCTACCGTAACCAGTTATACGATCAAATTCAAAAAGTGCTTCAAATACTAATACATTTTAATCAATATTACTTCATGACCACCTCCCAATACATCTATTAAACGTTCTACATCAACGAAGAAAGAATTGTTCAATCCATCAACACATTCAAGGACGATCTCCAAGGGTGCGAGGTGTAAGATACTCAGCAGATAAAATACTAACATTAATAACGTGGCGTGATGAAGACATTGGGTTATCACTACAAGATCTCGTGTCTTATCAGGGTCAGATAATTGAGGGTCTGGAGCCGACCACCTCATGGTCGTCGTCTGCTAGGGTTGGTGGTGGGGGGAGGGGGGGGGGGTGGAGGACGAGGACTGCTGTCTGGAGGACAGTGTTGGGATAGGCACACATGGAGGTAGAACTGGGCACAACCTAGTAAAATAATGTTAGAACAATTTGTTTGTATAATTTAAAATAAAAACCTGGTTTGAAAGTGGCATATATACTCAGTTGTGTTGTTTTATTAGGCAGTGAATTGCCAGTGGCTATCTGTAAAAGTGTATAACAAGGATAAATCACCCTAAAACGAGAAATCCATAATTGGGCAAGACATTTAATATATTATGCACGTCATGTTAAACGTTTAAGTCTCCCCCCCCCCGCGGAGGGTATATGATACACACATCAACAAAAGGGTTAATTTAACGGTATCGTGTGGATTAAAGAGGTAGCAATATTACACGAATGAAGCAAATATAAAAGATCTAAACCAAGTATGTGTTAGAAAAAAAATTAATGTAAAATTACAAAGGCATTTATTATTACAATAAAGCTAAATTTGAAATAAATTATTACTTTTACAAAATGTTTAAACTATTTAACTATTTTCTTTTTACGAATGGAGTTTGCTGCACAGTATTGTATTTACTGCTAGGAAGAAATAAATAACATTTTACTGTAAACTCACCTCAAATTTAGCTTATTTTATGTAATGTCATGAAAGCGTTGTAGAATACAATAAAATAAATAGAGTGAATTCCACTGCACATTCTCTTTCCCACCCGCGGCGCGGTTGCTCTTTTATTCCTCGTATTGTTTATTTTGCCGTTTCACACACGACAAAATGTCGTTTCCCTTACAGCCTTTCATACATCACGGCTCAGTAGCTTATCATTTGCCTTGAACGGTATATCACGGAAGCATTGTACACGTAGTACAATATTGCATACTTTTTTACGATTTGTTATGTTTTGTGATTTAAATGTTGACATGGTTTTCCTCATCAAAGCACTCAGAACCTTTTGTAAACTAGAATTGAAGCCCATTAACCTAATATGCTATACAATAAAATCTATCTCCCTCAATTGAGGTTTGAATGTGGTTTTACTGAAGTTTTATCTGCTATTATTGGCACTGAGCAAAACGTATGAGAGGTTTACCTTGACTTAAAATAAACGTCTTACAACAGTATTTTTTGCTTTACTCCTATATTTTTGAATATGGAGCACTATAAAATATATTTAAAATAAACGCTTAGTCATCTTTTACAATAAAATTAATAGTATTTTACAAATACCAACTAAAAATCCTTTATACATATTGAGCAAAATCGTTTGATATAGAATTTCTCAAAGTTAGTACGTTTAATGTGTGAGCACAAGTTCTCAAGTGGGGGCCTAATACTGTTAATTAATGACTGAAGATTACAAGTAACCCAATAATCTGGCTAAAACAAGTCTTAACCCTTCCTCACCCTCCCCCTCCTACCATTTACACCCCTCTAGAGCCTGGAGAGATGTATCACTCCATCTTAGACAGTGGAGCTTTGGATGTTGATTATCTTAGTTAATCCTGAACCTTAACTAATATATCTGTTTGTCTTAGCCATACTATTTCAAGTTTAAGATTGTTTTATTGGCATTTGCAGTGTAAGGGAAAACCAATTCAAACTAAACGTTAGCTAAGAGAGTTGATAAACTTAGTTTAGTAGAATCAAACTGTATGAACACTATTTAGGCTAAATAGCTTAAAAGGCAAAGCACGGTTTTCTGGAAATTGTAAACTATATCGAGTTATCGAGGGATACTTAAAGACTGAGCTACAGATCCTTTTTATCATTACGAACACAAATCCAACCTCCCTTTAAATGCAACAGAGCTTACAGTAAGTAAATAACGATATTTTGGGCAGAATGAAATTCCCTAACTACCAGGGAAACTTTCCCTTTGTTCTAAACATTAAAGCAATTTTCCCAGTCTGAACTCAGTTTAAACTTAGCCAGTTTGCGAGATTGCCCCAATATAGAGTTAAGGAAAGAAGTGTTGAAATTAAGAGAGCCATCGTTGACACTATAAGCTTTTAAAAGAGTCTTAGATAATCATTTTAAAATGAAGGATAGTTTAGTATAGAAGATAATAATTTAATTTACGATGAATTAAATTATTCTACAATTAAATTATTAACTGTTCTAGTTTTTTACTTTCTCCCCCTATCCATAGTATATGGAGAAAGTATTGCTTTCGTCAAAATTTTCAAGTTTGAGTTTTGAGTGGATATTATCCGTTTTGGGTCCCACCGGACCCAAAAAAGTTGTTTTCGAAGTGATGTCTATGTGTCTGGATGTGTACAGAGCTAGAGACTACACCTGTGGTCCGATTTTGATGAAATTTGGTATGTAGGTACTAATCCATGGTATCTCTAGGCGTTATTTTTCATTTTTTTGAAATTTAGGTTTTTTAATGTTAATTTCAACATAAAAACCCATAAAATAACGGAAAAATCGGATTTTTTCAAAAATTGCCTGAACGATTTTGATAAAAATTTAGTATGTTGTAGCCCTTTAAATTCTAAACAAAATGGTACAACTTCCATTTCTGTAAAAAATACGGTTCAAATGTTATTGTAAATTATGTTATTTTCCCATTTAAAACCCCCTAAAACAGGAGAAAATCGTAATGTGATAATCCTTATAATTCCAAACAACATAGTGCAACACCCCATTGCTGTTAAAATTGTTGTTCAAAAGTTATTGTAACTTATGTTATTTTCCCATAAAACACCAATTTAAAAAACGGAAAAACTGATTTTTTGAAACAAAAACCGATTCTGATTGAAACTCTTCTATTATAATTCTTATAATTATTCTAAACAAAATAGTGCATCCTTTCATTTCTGTTAAAATTACCGTTCAAAAGTTAATAAAACTTTTGTGATTTTATCTATTATATATCATAGTTACTCTCATCGTTTACCCATGCCATGACAAAGGTTGTTGACAAGCTAATGGGAGAAAGTATGTGTCAGATTGCTGATACCGTTTATGTATTTATTGTTGAGATACGTCATGCGTACAAAGTTAAATAACGAACTAAAACACCTAAGCTTTAATAATATCTGTATACAGATTTTGACGTAATACGTTTCACATTGTAAGAACTCGGTATCAGTTCACAAACTATGATATTAAATACGTTAACCAACTTTTACACCTTATCGATTTGAAATATTCGTGCTAAATTAGAAAAAAATAAACAATGAAACGTAAAACATTTAAAACAGACTTGAACATCCTCCTAAATGAAACCCACACAGCTATCAACAAGTTAGTAGTGGCAGATACCATTGTTGGGTACAGTTGGCATTACTTGCTGTTGGGCGTTCAAACATGGGACCAGTAATCAAAGTCAAACATTGTCACTTCAATGATATAAGCTGTCTGCACAGAATACACAGTCACTGTCTTCGTCCCTAGTGCAATCAATAAATTGATACTGTGTCACATTCTACTAATAGTATTGAGTTGTATTTTGTGTATAGCACCTTTGCAAAATAGTTTATGTATTTTTTAAATGAATACGAGAGTTCACAAACATAATCTTTATTTTAAGTTAGGGTCTATAGTTCTCCCATTCTAGAAGAAAACTATATCTGGTTTAGTTAGGAAAATAAAACGTACCATTTTTTTACGACTCATTCAACACGATTCATTGACAGATTGTTCAAGAATTATATTGTATTTTAAAAAAGTAATCGAATTCCAACTACCATTTTCTAATGTAGTTCCGTCCCCAAAAATATGACAACAAAATCATTGGGAAATTAGGAGCCATTAAGAGGTCAAGGCAGGTACTTGATAATTAATTATTTGCTAATTAAACTTTTATATCAATGATTAGTGACCGTTAGTAAGTAGCCAGTCATAAGGCTGAATAAAATTAACTAGAATGCATCTGGATACTATTTTAAATGTTCAATTGTTATAGGTAGGTTATTAAAAATATGTGAATATTTTGTAACTAGTCGCCAATAATATCCAAGATACAATCAATAACATATGTGGTGTGATCTGTAAGGAATTTTATGTTTTATAGATTGTTATGAAGAGAGATCTCCAAAAGAGAGACAAGTCTACTGAAGAGACTTGTATTGTTTACTTTATCCTAGTTTAAAGTAGGCAGCGTTTTACTGGTTCATGACATTATAACTTTTATAAACACAAGATAGACATTAATATATTTTGTAGAACATAGTATTCCAACTTTCTGTAAAATTTAACTTCACAAGAAGCTTGATTAATCTATTAATTACTATTAGCAGTGTCTTGAAAGATAGCATATCAAATGAACCGTAGAATAAAAGAGGCTAATCGATTTACAAAACACAGGTTGTAATCTGTTGATAAATGGCCCATACACACTGAAGCTACATGAACAAACGGGCTAAATGGTTCACAATTAAGCATGTATCGTGTGGGACGATTTATTGGCCCAAGTTTTCATCTCCTCTCCAAACCTCAAGCGCCTCATTGTATTCTACTTATGAAAAAGTTTTAAGGAATTGATCCATATTTGTTACTGTACTGGATAAAAATATCTGTAACGAAAAACAATTGTTGCAAAATACATATATAAATTAATAAAAACATAGGCAGGTTGAAATAAAATACAGTTATACATAATTAGGTTGGTTTAAAAAAGTTACAATGTTTTTTATTATTTTCACTCAAACTAATTTAAAATACAAATAACGAATGACATCTCGTACCTTTTGTTGTTACAGTAAATATTAGTAATGATCTCTGGAAAAATATCCTATTGGAAAACCCTTAAAAAGCTATAACTGTAGACAGGTTATGCAAGGATTTAATTATATGTCCCGAAGCAAAGGGATCGTTGCAGGATTATTTATTCAAAACATTTTAGAGATCTTAGATACTGTATAAGCCTTCTAATGAGCTGGATTTAACATAATTGTTTCAAACTTTCTTTAAATACACTCTTCGTAATTTTTGCAAAATATATATGAATTGCAATTATTAATAAGGATTGTATCGCAGGGTAATCTGTTGTAAGTTAATATAATTGCATTTCATGACATACTCCAACGTACAGCCACTTAGTTTATTAATTTGTATCTTTAATCACCTAAATGTCAGAACGCATGTCTCAAGATCACTCAAGTCTATGTGGAGAGGTGGAGAGGGGATACATCCAGTTTACTTGTGTCCATTGATCCTTCATTAACTACATTACTCTGAACTTGAGCTCCGACTGCTTGCGTTGCTCAAAGGTGATTTGATTTCATGTCTCTTCCCGGGAATACACTACACAGTAATGTGGCTGTTTGCTTATTAAGTCAAACAAAAACGCATTCATTGACAAAATAATTTATTGTGTGTATCTCGAAATAGCAATGAAACCCAAATTTAGCAAATAATACATACCGGTACGCAAATCTTAAATGATTTTTTTTTTAAATATTTTAATTAGTTTTTTTTTGTTTTAGTCTTTTTTCAGTTTTCAATTTTTATTTGTTTGAGAAGCCACGATAATTTGCAAATTTATATTTTTCAGTTGTAAATTAACTCAAAGTGTATTTAGTTGCATAAATCTATAATAAATAAAGGTTTTACAACATCAAACACAATTAATTGCAAACAGTTTGAGTTTTACTATTGACAATTTGCTATTGAATGATTTTTACTTTTTACGTAATTTTTAAATGTTATTTTATCATATTAACATGTAAGGTAAGAATAAATACATTAATAAATACTGATATGTTTTTCTAACGATAAAGAACTAAGTATTCTTTTTAAATAAAAAAAAATTATCTGAAACTGACGAACTAAAACAACAATAGTAGCAGTTACGCAGGGATGTATGTTTGTGTTGTACAATAAAACGTGTTAGAGAATAGTAGTAACATGGCCACACTGTATAACGTTGTGGCAGTTTGTTTTCGTTTAACTGAAGAAAAAAACATTGTTTTTATAAAGTTAACCCATTTTGCTATCAAAAAATTGTGTATAGAATATGGCCTATTTTTCTTTAATCGTATATTTTTAACATAGACGTCATGTAGTTTTATATTTTCTAAGACTCTGATTGAAGCTAAGCTAGAAAATTTTATATCCGAAAGAGGCTAATAAATAAGTAGTTTTGCAATACTTAAACTTGTAGCCTATTCTTAAATAACTACTTTCTGTATTTGGGATACCGGTACCCAAATGCCAGACACTTCATTAAAATAATGTCTCCTTAACTGGGTGTGAAAAGCATGTGGACAACTTTTATTACCTTGTACATAGTATGCTTATATTAAACCACAAAAAGTGATAATTAACATGCCAGTCGACCTTTGTATGGTTTATTTCATATCTCCACTAAAATTATACAAACTAACGGAACCACATGTTAGAGTATTTTATCTACACAGTGGTTTTAGAAGTTCTTGGGAAATAATATTAAAGTCAAGCTAAACAATTGTTTTACATCTTTGATTACACATTGTCAACAAGACAATTTGAGATCTAAAAATATTTTCTGTACGATGAAGCTTGTGGACCTAATAAAGCTAAACTCGTTTGCTGATAGCAATAAAAACACTGAAAACCCAATTTTACAGATCTTTACAAGGAGCTCATTTTAGTAATATTGAGTTTATGTCCTCTAGTCGATTACTGTGGACATTTACTATACCAAATAGATCAAAACAGAGTTTCCATGACGTTTTGGGATGGAAACCTGATTATATCCTTAGGCTAAATAATATGTAGAACATAGAAACATTCTCTTACCTAATGAAGAAATTCGATTGCAGATTCCGACACGTAGTGACAAATTTGTTTTTACTATTAGTGATGGTAAATGCCCACAGTAACCTCTTGGATAGCAAATTATGAAGGATTCAAATAAAAACACAAAAATCCCTTACAAGAGAACAAGCCAACTCTGCCATGGAGTATAGCAATAACAATAGATCGCAGGGTCAATTAAGTGCAAGTCTCCGGAAAACCACCTGCTACACAGAGTAGCTCCACCCTTATGTTTTCAACAATAATAACATTTATTTTATTTATTTACACGAAGGTTACAGATCCATGAACATAATATTGAGCATGGTTGAATTATATCACTTATGTAAAAATGTGCATGGGTATTGTTGTTTAGGCTTACTGTTACAGTTTATTTTGTTTTTATTAGTTGTAAACTTTGTGAGAGTATTTTATAAGAGGGAAATCTTAATTTTTAATGGTTAGATTACCATCGGAGGGAATCAATTAATATAAACTAGTGATCGAAAATTCGACCAAAAATATGTAATGTACTCGCATTGCATATTGGATACTGAAGTAGACATTTGTCCACCATTTTCTTTATTAAAAACATGTAGTTGTTTGAACCAGACACAGTATGTGCGTCTAAAACTATATTTTCTATCTTATTTTTTGTTGCTAACAAAGTTGATGGGTCATAACAGTTTGCTATAGCTCTTAATAAGTCATTCCATAAGGCACAGGCTTCTCTATTTTCACCCCACGCTGTAAATAAGTAATTTCTTCCATTTATTTTGATTTTCTGTTTATATTTCGTTGTTATTTCGTCACCAGCATGGCAACCCCATAAAGCTCATGTTACATTTTTTAAATTTCAAATTCATTTTTTGTGCTTATATTTGAGCCTATTTTAATTTTTAAGGGGATTCTGCACATCTACAGGATAATATCTTTCTAACAGTAAGCGTAGATTTTCCCTGCGATGCTGAGAAAAAAGGTTTTAAAGAATCATGCTTGCCTATTAATATAAAGATGTAAACCTTGTTAATATATTTCTATGGAATACATTACTATTTTTTAAGACTAGAAAAATAAGTTAGTTAAATACTATGTAGCTTTAGATATATTTATACGTATACAGTTTGGCACAACGTGAGGTTAGGTGAAATCAAAATAAGATTTTGCATCTAGTTTTTGGACGAGTTGTGTTTTGTCACATTTGAAATACTTTTCGTAGCATATTTTTATTTTTATTTTGTATAAACTTTTCGTATTAGGGAAGTCGTTTGATGTACAAAAGTTCAAACGGAGTTACAAAATGTGGAAGAATATTTTCAGAAGCTTGGAAACTGTGTTTATGGAATATTTCAAGTTTGGGCTTTACTTTACAAAGTTGTAAAGAGTGTCTCATGTTATTAAAGCAAAAAATAAGTATTAATTTATTTCAACAATGTCATTGACTATTCATTGCGTTCCCTAGTGAACTTTAAACGTAAAATTAAACCTTAACTCAACTTTAAGGCATATTGTTTGAATACGTTTATATTATAGAACACGTAATGAACCAGTAATTCAATCTAAAATGGTTATAATACTGGTTATAATTTATGTTAATGTTTGTTATCATTTTCATCCTTTCAACTTGAGCTACATACTATACTGTTGCTATATACTATATGCTATGCTATATTGATCTAGCTCCAAAGATCGATTTGATTTATTCCAAAGTACGTTAGGACATTAAATATTAAAATATATTAAAACAACTACTTTAGTATATTTTTTAAAATTGGAAACAACTCATTTGGGCACATTAATAAGTATAATGTATGAACTTATTTGTGATTAGAACAACAAATTATGTTTTTTCACATTCTTTTTATAGCGCTTAGCGCGTGAAAAATATGTATTTAAAATTTGTATACAATTCTCACAAAGCAGATCAAATTACATAGACCTATAACTATACAATTTGTTCACGAGTTAGCATATAACAAGAAGCATTGATATTTTAAATCTATATTTTTCCCTACACAGAGGTTTCGCAGGAATGGCCAAATAAAAGAAACACTAAAATATTTTTCTGCAGAATACAATGTGAATATCATTGGAATTAGAACCTTTTCCAAATTGTTTCTAATCTAGGAAAATAAATAGAGCAAGTACAAAAACTGATAAAGATAACTTAAAAGTTTTAAAACTCATTTACCAAGATAATAAAGTAGAATCGCCGGCGCCATCATCTGTTATAATGCGTATAGCTACACGATTAACTTGGAGGATATTGAATTAAATTGAATACGGTTTCATATTTAAAGATAAGATGAGACGATTAAGTAATTATAAAGCAGCTCATCACCGGCCATCTAGAGAATGGTTATTATCGGAGGCTACATTAGCAATCTTGTACCTGGAAGAGGTTCGTGGAAATCGCAATTACGGTAATTGTACAGTTCACATGACCGCCTCAACATAGGGAAATGCTGATTGAGCGAGAGTTATACGTGATCAAATGTCTTAATTATTTTACCGTTGAAGGTTTTGAATACAACTTTGATTTGTTAATATGATAATAGTAGAAACTGGAAAATAATTCTAGACTGAATAATATCTAAAGAAAAAATATTTTCTTACCTGAGGATTGGATTAGAATTATTTTCAATGGGAGAGGATTGGATTCATTTTTATTTACTTGTTTTGAAACAAAGAAGTTTATATTACATAGGACATAGAAATTTCTTATACAAATTGTATTGTGATGAGAGAAAAACAAAAATTTGTTTGGATTACGATGCACTTACATTTATAATATTTATTTCTTACCATACATTACTTTTGTCTAGTCCTTATACAATTTTGAATCGAGCGGCTTACCTTTATCATAAGAATTGTGTAAAATCACTGAACAATAGAATATGGAAGAGAAAGAAATGTGCTACGTGCAATTAATAGACGTTGTAGAAGTATCTACCCTAAAAAATTATGTTTGTGTACTCTATAAATAACTATTAAATAAAAAATTCAAACAAAACTATAAATATGTAAATCTTAAAAGAATAAATTTGTGTTTTTTTCTACTGAAAAGATATAGTTTCAACGCTTGTAAATCCATTAAAAGCTGTAACTCTCTTGAAAGCTAAAGTCAAACTAACTCTACAACTGAATATTTAAGTACTAGAACATTAAATCAAGACTAAATGCTTCACTCAAGGAAATTACAGACTTAACTTCGTGAGAATTGTAACTTAATGAAAAGTGGCGCATCCACAGAATTCTCACTTGTCATTTTCATCGAAGTTTGCAAGAGGACTTGTTTTGACGTAGATTAATTATTAATTAATTTAATATTACAACTGAGAGGATTTTTTAAAACAGTTTCCTTAATTTGCTGTAGAAGAGCTTTATATTATACGGCATTAAAAGTTGGGGTTTTTATAAATAAAAACTGTCAAGTATACCGTGGATATGATGACCAGAAAACTACGAGAACATATAATAAAAATATTATATCCGTAAATGTTAGGCTGGTCCTGGCTTTAGTAGGATATAACGATAACGATAACGATATATCCCTAGGTCAATTAAGTTCAAGATTCCGGAAACCCACCTGCCCATTGCACAAAATCCCTACGGACCAAAAGTGGTTCTATATAATGCATGAATATGATCTTTCGCCAAATAAAATATCATACAAAACCTGTTTTTAGGAAAATGTAATATTTTTGACTTGGTTGCTAATTTAGTTAAAGATTTAGTTTAGTCATCTGAATAGTAAAGTTAGTTTTTTTCATGTGTATGTTCAACCATTTGATACATGGAAGTTACATTAGTTTATATTATATGACTAAATATGTTTTAAGTTATATTTGTTTGAAATTGTTACGAGATCCTAAGAAATTCATTAGTTGGCAAAATTGTTTTAATATCTATATTTAAAAATTAAAGTTTTTCCATAGAAAATAATTAAGTTTAATCTTCTTTTTTTTTAATAAAAAACCCCACAATTAACCAGTAGCAATGGCATGAGGGAAATTATTAAACGAACAATTTACTTAAATATGCTTATTTGTAAGAAAACGATTAATCAGGACGAACACATGTATAAAGAAAAACTTTATTCAATTAAGTCTGTTCATACACTTTTGGATTTTCAAATAAATGAGTCACAGTTTCCTTTAAGTTAAAATTCCAACAATTACATCTTTCAAATACAACACAGTGAATCTGAAATTAACTTGAACCGTTTACAATTTTTGACTCAATTGTGTGTCAGTTAAACATTATTTTATTGAAGTAATCTTCTAATTCATAACTTTATGCGAACAAATACTCACACTCTCTTTTGACTGAAACGGAGTAAAATCCGTTCGTCCAAGAAAATCTGATAAAAGGGTGCATATTGATGGCGAGACCTGTGGTTATCCAAGGGTCGGATTTTAGGATCGATGCACATGTGCTCGCCCCTACCCTTTACTTTACGTGGATCGGTATAAACAGAGATACAGACAACTTGAAAACAATATATGTTCTTGTAAAAAAATCGTCGGTAACTTCTAACGATTTAACCATTCAAAAATCTATTTTGGGGTAATGTGACCCTTGGGTTGGAAACAGAGCATACTTCTAGTTGGATCATATCGTTAAAGCTATAAGACCCCTAACATATACCAAGATAAAGATTAGGACGTAATATCAAGATTCTTATCCTAAAACAACTGACATTCTTTTTAAGACTTAAAGGGAATTAAACATGTCATTTCTGTTATAGCTTATGGATAAAGTTTATAGTTAGTTGTATTATGTTGTACAATGTCTCAATACCTAGAACTCACATATATATGAGTATTTTTAAATTTTTTACATTTGTATCAGGGACTTGACTCCGTTGGATTATAATAGTGGTTATTAATTGTATACATACATTTTTCACGCATATTAAATTCACCATTCAAATGTTAAACTGTATCGCTTATTAACAATATTTAATATATTTATGAGAATACTTTTAGCGAATTTCCCATATAGGGAATAAGCTATTACCGTAGTACTCATGGTAAGACCTGGACGCGGGACCGATTTTTTTTTTCGTTTTGAGGTCCCTAGAGGCCAAAAACACCATCCGTTCAAATTCATATATATATATATATATGTGTCCGTCAGCACGATAACTCGAGCAAAAATGATCCGATTTTGATGAAATTTTGTACAAACGTGTAAACCTACGTTTATTCGAACGAGTTCGCGATCCAGCTTGATCGGACCATGGGAACGGGTGTTTACGGGGGGTTCTATGGGGTAAAAATAGGTTTTTCCCATTTTTGACCCAAAAAACACAAAATTTAGCAATTTATTTCCAAACCATTTTGTAGAGCTTCAAAAAACAAATAATTTAGTATATTGAAGCGTTATTATGCGCCTAATGTTTACGGAGAAAATTCCTAAAAATTTTAAATTTTAAATTCCCATGTTATTCTTATGGAGAATGAGTAAACTGTTGTAGTTTGCTTGTTTATGAACATATTTTGATCAAATTTGGAAAATGTTTTTTGTTTCTTACTAACTATTAACATTTTACAAAAAAAAGTTTTACCCTCCCTGATGCAGCAAACCTAAGTACTTGTTAAACTAATTCTATTTAAATCGGGAATAAATGTTATATTTTTATGTAGACATTTCAGTGTAAATCCAATCAGTCAAATGGAAATTCGCTTAGTCTGCAGGTTTGCTGCGGCGGGGGTATTATTATTGCTAGTTGTCAGATATACTTAGAGATAAGTAATAAACAATAGGGTTACCTGTTCGATAAAACGTATGACAAAAGTTTCGAATGAGAAAAAATGCACGGTTACACAAATGGTGTAATGCCATTAGTAAATAATAATAAAATATTATTCTGTGATACAACTTTTCAATTCTTTTAATCATAATAATGATACTGTAAAACAAATTTCAACATCGTCTTACAAAGAAATATAATTTTGATGTGAGCATATTTAAAATATCAGCGTGTTTCAAACTGTTCTATGATTAATCAAACTTCATAAACAAAATTTGAGCTAAAACAACATGTAAGAGGTAAACATGTAGAGATTAAATATCTATAAAGTTATTTACCTTTAGATAAATATGAAGCTTAACTAAATATGCTTTCGATTCTATTAAATACATTTGTATATTTAAATAAACCTTTGGACTCAACATGTGAATATCTCCAAGGAAGATTTATCATATCAAACAGATAATTGATTAATATATTACATTCAGGTTACTGACATATCCCTATATGCTTCAATGTTTAATGTACATTGTTGAATTACGTAGTTATATATGTTGATGTCTCCAGAGGCAATGTATAATCTCAAATGGTCACGTTGTATGGTGTGTAAATGGTTTCTCGTGAGTAACAGTTGTATACGTTGATATCGCTTGGGCAAATGTATCGCGTCTAACAAGTAATTAATTGATGACGTGTAACACAGGCTATTGACATATCCTTATCACCGGCTTCATGTTGTATAATGGGTAATGGATCATGTTGATCGTGAGTAATACACTTGTATATGTTGATGTCTCTAGGTTCAATGTTTAATTAAAGACGTATAAAATGTAATACAGATTATTGAAATATCAGGATCAGCTTCAAGTTTTATAATGTTCAATATATCAAGCAACGCAGTTGCACATATTGATCTTTAAGGTCAATGTATAATTTCAAACGTTACCGGTAATTGATGTATTGTAATGCCGGTTATTGACATATCCTTATCAACAGCTACGTGTTGTATAATGTAGTATACAACGTTACAATATAATATAATGTGTCTTGATTAGTACAATAATTATGTACGTTGATATCTTCTGGGCAAATATATACTGTCTGACAGGTAATTAAGTAGTACATAGTCAATGGAAATGCATCGTTATTGACAGCTGCTCATCATCCGCTTCATGTTGTATAATGTCTAATGTATCTTGATTACATTATATAACACGATTAAAACATTATATTGTACAGTCCTTTAAGCAAATGTATATTGTCAAACAAAGTGATGGCATCCAAATTAAGAATATATCCTATGTTACAAAAGAAATGAATAGAAAATTGATAAACTTTAAAAAATACGATTTGAGTACAGTAAAACTGGTTAACTCATTGATATAATTGCATAACATTTGCATTTAATTTTACAGGTAAATAAATGCCATTTGAAATGCATCTGTTTAGGGACCCCATATTGATAAATATATGAATGAGCCACAATGATACTAGGTTTTCTCATGTGTACTATCCAAAACTCAGGTTAATCGAACGTTTGACAATTAGCCTAGGACAAAATAGATTACTCGGAATGTTATCACAGCTTAATAGGATAAATAAATCACATGGGGTGGACTGCATCTTGTTAAAGGGATTTATTTATGTCAAACAACGAACTTATCGAACATGCATTAACACTCTAGCGTCGAACTATAAAATAAACACGTTTTAGGCACCGCAATGGTTTTACTGTACCGTATTTATATTGATTCACTATATATAGGCGAGGATCTTTTAATCGAGCTACTTAATTTATTTATATACTATAGGCACCCATAACTTGTCATGCATTTGTTTTTTTATTGAGTCAAAATACGTTTTAAAACATACTCTCAATGACTGCTATTGATGTTAAAAAACAATATATTTTTAAAGTTATGTCAGACTTTTCGTTTAACGTATACCGTAAGACATAGAATGATAATTCGTAAAAAAGAGCATTATGGCCTAACTAAGTACAATATTATACAAGTACAATAGCTAGCAACAGTTACATTTAATCATCAGTTGGTGTTCTTTCAGTTATCAATAAACTTTACCAAAAGTATAATGCCAATGAGACATGAACAAAAATTAACTAATTCAAAAAGTTTTTTACAAAATCCCTACTAAATGAACGTTAAATATACCCCATAGACGGTCGCTTCCCAGCCTTCATTCTGTGTAACCTGGTCATGATCAAAACTGGTTTAGAGAAGCCGACGTCGACCTTACAATCAACAATAATTGCGAAGCAGGAACGATTATTAGCTTAATAAAAACTATAACTCTTCTCCCGCCTCCACTGCTGTGCCGGTAGGGATACAGGTACGAGAAAACGGTACAGTTACTAGGAACAGGTATAAGTGAGGTCACTGGAACTATGTAGTGACACTAAATATAGACAGTTATCAACACTAAGGACTAGTTTTAAAAGAGTACTTAGATAAATACTGAGAAAATAGAGAATAATTAATAGATTGGCAGACACAAAGGTGAAGATTTTTGGTTACAGGAACGGTTACACGTAAGGTATACGTATACATTGCTCTTGTAGCGATGATACTACCATGTAGTGTTGGTAAATTACTGGGTAAAAAGAGACAGGAATAGGTGGAGTGACGGTACTAGAACTAGTAAAATATACATGATAATAGGTTCAGGTCAAATATTCAACGAATACAGAATACGGCAGGATAAAAGATATGTGAATATACCCACTGTATAAAGGTATTATTAGGTGCAGGCACGGTTGCTAGTATACAGGTACTAAATACCGAACTGGAACCTTTTTGTCGATATTCAGAAGAGGTGCAGTCGCATAAACTGTTACATTGGTTTAGTATTAGCATGACTTATTAATATACATTAACATTACATACTGTATGGCCACAAATATAGTCAGAAATCTAGAGCAGCATTCACCCTTAGGTTTTGAACTAAGTGTAACAGATTTCTACAAAGATAATACCATTTGGTTTTGCTGGCCAGTTAAATTTTAAAATCAATGCACGTGTTCCAAGTTTCACACCAAGTAATTTTGAACACGTATAAAAAAACTAGTTTCTGTTCTAGGAAGAAACATTAAGTTTACCGTACTCTGAAGAATAAATTATTTTAAAAAATCAAAGCACTTCTCTGCTGTTAATAGTTAGTGAGGTGCTTAATCCTAAAAACAATTCGCTGGTGAAAACTAAAAATCATAGTCAATTTAAGATTGGAGGAAAATTAAATGTATACGTTTTATTACACTTGTTTCTTTAATATCTTATTCACCTAAAGACACATAAAATTGTAGATCCTAAAACATTTTTTTCGACCTACCTAAAATGACAATAAAGTTGGATTATAGAAGAATAAGCATAGTATTATCTTGTTTAAGGTATATAAACAATGCAATGTTGACAAACCTTAATAAAATACGTCCCTACAATGAGACGGGTTCTAAGGTGATTCTGTGAACTGCCACTTGAAACTGAGGGTACTTAGCTCCACATTGCTATTGCTATTGGACACTGTAATAGGATGACCTTTAGAATTGTTTCTGCTGTTGTTATCTGGAATTTAATGTTAAATTTGAAATTGCATCGGATGAGATTCAGCGCAATAGTAATTCTACCTTTACATTGCCATCTTAATTGGGTCGGCATTCAACAAAACATTTATGATTATTTTGGTTATAATTGTATGGGTTTGTAGACACTAAGCTATTGGACTTACTGTTGTTAATAATAAAAGGACGATGATCACCTTGAATTTCGAATATTTTGAACTGAGTATTATTTATTCTGATAACTATTCCAAATGTTGTTCAGGTCTAATTATTGATTGAAATTACCAAAATGAGGCTGTCTTTGGTTAATAAAATGATGGAAAGTTATTCTTTAATTTACTAAACAAAATGATTTAACACTGCTACGCACCTATATTTGGCAATTATCTTTGCTATCTTTTTAACCTGAATTAACTCTATTAGGTATATTCTCTCTTTAAGCCAAACATTTTGTGCTTAATGTCAATATATCCTGAACTGTGAAACTGAAAGAAAAAAAATACAGTAATAAAACTGAGTATTTATACTACAAAAATTTGAACAATAAATTTAAGTATAATTCTAAGTGTTTAATCAAAAGGTAACTAACAAGATGTTATTTTGGATGATGGTTTCAATGTTGATACAATTAGATTAGTGAGTAGTCATTTAGAAAAAAAGTTCATAAATATATTTTTTATCCACATCTTCAAATATGGTTAGTGTTATTATGTGATGAGTGGTTATCAAACATCAATTACCACCCAATACTAACTACTTTTCACTTTAAAATGGTAAAAAACACAAATTTTTCAGTTATATACTTTTGTACCAAATGAAACAGTCCAACAGTCAACACACCTGTCCACCAAGTTTGCTGGATAATCTCAAATCTCAACCCTTATAGCACTGAGAATGCATTTAAACTAATTAGAAATTCTAAGCTACCAACTTGGATATTACAACTTTACCCGTTCCCCGGCTCTATAGGCCTCTCGCTGTAGTGCGGGTTGTTAAGGTTAATTAATTAGGTTTAGGGCTCAAATTGTAACTGATATTGTATATTCATTTACTTTTTACAGTAGTATGGCAGACAATCAGTAGTGTAAAAGATGAAGAATTGTCAATTTGAAATTAACAGAAAATATATTGTGAATTTGCATATAGTTACACAAAATATCTGCATAACTTATACATTTTATACTGTTAAACGGCATTTACTTTAACGGAGATAAATCATCAACACAGAGACAGCTCTTCCTCCTGAAAAATCTTATTTTGGTCTACATATGGCAACCTAAATGTTTTTGAATTTTGCTCATTAACTTGGATTTATAGCGTATTTGTCTCTTGCCAAAATTTCAAATAAAAAAAATTAGAAATGATGCAATATAAAATCATGGTTTTGTGTAGCTTCTTGAAAAATACATCTTTATGTTTTGTTTGTGAACAGAATCCATACTCATGGTTGTATTTTTCTTGGGTGCCCAAAAAATAAACTTAATTCTAAACCGACAAGCACCTTCTACCAAATGCTGTTAAAACATTCCATTATATCAAATTTAAGGGATAATATAACCAACTAAAATATACTGCACAAAAGTAAAACTATATATTTTATAACGTTACAAGAAATAAACATAAGAACAATTTCCTTCTTATAATAACCGTTTGTAGCTAAAAGGTAGGCCTACCTATATAATATAAATAAAACGGCCCGATATTATTTTTAATAAACCGAATATTCTAACCACTGTTTTATCTGTAATCTCAGTGGTATAATTTAGAAAGCCTTAAGATGGCTTAAGTTAGAACCGTAAGACGGTGTTAGAGTTGTGATGGTTATAATCACGTTTTGAGTCTAATTGAACGATTTGAAAGCGCATTAAATCAGGTACAACAAAGAGGGGACCTTCATTAGGAATAATTGAAAGAAGCCGGCGGCCAGATTGGGGTAAATTTTGTAATGAAGGGAACAATTTAAAGATTTAGCTGGGTATTTAATTACAGTTGCTCATAGCAATGACGGCTTTATTTCAGGACAAATCCGTTTATAATTTAATAAAATAGATGTTATGGTTAATTTAGTTTTATAATTGGGGGTTTGAACTGAACTACAGTAAACCCTGTTGTAGACAAACGCGCTGGATTTATTTGTAAAAACTAACATTAATCACGTTATACCAAAACATGGTTTTACTTTAATTTTATTTTTGTAGTTTGTTCGTAAAATTATTTCACTTATCCGTTTTTTTTCTTTCATAGGTAAGACACAAGCGTGTTTTAAAATACCCCCGTCGAAGAAAATCTGGAGACTAAGTAAATTCAAGTTCGTGTCATTGGATTTTTACAAAAAGAATTATTTAAACAAGTCCTATCTATTGTCCCATTAAATAACATTTTATTCAACGAGTGCTTAGGTTTGCTGCTATGGGGAACTAAAAAAAATGGGATGATTAAATAATCATACAAACAATTTTCTAGCATCGGTCCCTATGTAGCAACAGGATCTGATTGCAATGAAATATTTATGTAGCTAATAAAAAAAAAAAAAACATATTGAAACTCGATAAGGCTGACTTAAGTTGTTGTGTTTTAGAATTAATTGTCTAAAAACCTCTTTAATAAGAGAGAGATATTTATCCAAGCAGTTCTTTAATTAATTTACAGGTTAAGTGTAAGAGAGGGCCATGTGGCCCTAACTTTGCCTGATTAAATAAATATTTTTTTCATTTCATTTAATTATGAATGATAAGAAAGTGATGATAAAATTATATTTTGTTAACATAAAAAGAGTACGTACTGTACATTATGATGTTATGACCCATAATATTGTCTTTGTTTAACACTTTGGCCGTTATATTTTTATTAGCCTTTATAACAACTGAAAGTTTTTATCACTTTCTCAGCTTCTTAATACAGTATGTGACTATGAAATTCCTTTACCCATTACTTCGCTTATAATTCGGTATTAAGTACTGTACGTGTTTTTCCTTAAGTAATTGTAGGTAACAAGGTAGACCAAACCTTAACACATTAGAAATACAGGATAGTTCAAAAATTACATTATTGTAATCTTTGGGAACAAATACTTATATTTCCACAAATAATCCTTTTTAGTGACACAAACAAATACTGACCAGAGGTTTTATTAATTTTTTAACTAATAAAACGTTGACTTTTCATTGTTATGACACTTTCAAAACAACTGAAATCGTATTTTTTTACGATAAATGCAACCTGAATTACACATGAACAAGATTATGGCCAAAGACAAAAAGAACAAAGTAGAAAATTTTGTTACCTTATCAATAGTTCACTTAAGTTTTTGTTGATAAAATTACTAGCCCAGTTGACCATTGGATTGCTTTTCAAGAATTACTCTAAGTACCAAAACACTACCGTGCACATAATATTGTTTATACATTTTGTAGCATGAACATTTTAAATAGCTTAAAATAAAAATTCGAGTAATAATATACATACAACAGTAAGAAAAACACTAGAATCCTTAAGAGGGAATCGCATTTAATGCAACTAATGTGTTTACAAACGTTTACGCAAATGTGTGTATAAAACAGTTGCTAAAAATACTGACTATTTAAATACTTTCACTAAAGGTGTTGGAATGGGTAAGAACATACTCTATTGATTTAAATATTTGCTTTATTAAAGAGGGTTATAAGATACGACGGCGTAGAAGGGCCAAGGAGTAACATTTTTTTTGTAAAATTCTGACTAAAATTTTGACTTTTATTCTCAAAATGTTGACTTTTATTCTTACAATTTTGACTTTTAATCTCAACATTTTGACTTTTAATCTCAAAATTTTGACTTTTAATCTCAACATTTTTACTTTTAATCTCAAAATTTTGACTTTTAATCGCAAAGATGTAGTTATTATTTGCAAGTACAACCAACCAAGACAGTATGACCAACATAACAAGCGGCAATCTTTGATTGCACGCTTTTCTCTTATGTTCAACTAGAGAGTAGTGACTCCAGTCTATCTATTCATCTCTATGGTTATAGTAGGCCTACTTACGGAGTTTGGTGGTAATTTAACACTCAAAACCAGATGATTTAAACAGTAATTGAGCTCCAGTTGTAAAAGCACTTGCAATAAATACGACGTTGTAGAATTCAATGAATTTTAAGATAGAAGTCAACATTTTGACATTTTAGGCCAAAACTTTGAGATTAAAAGTCAAAATTTTGAGATTAAAAGTCAAAATTTTGATATTGAAAGTCAAAAATTTTTAATTTAAAGTCAAAATTTTGAGATTAAACGTCAAAATTTTGAGATTAAAAGTCAAAATTTTACAAAAAAAAATGTTACTCCATGGCTATTCTACGCCGTCGTCATAAGCTGTAAATAATCAGACATTTATTGCAACGACACCGAGTAAACATCAGTACAAGCGTAACACGGAAGACAAACGCTTGGTTGTAGCGGCTTTATCAGAGGGCGCTCGGAGGCTTGGCCACTTAATTTTTCATTTTGAGATTACTTCTCAAGATAAGTAGCGTCCTCGTAATTGCTTTTTGGGGTTGGAGAGTTGGGGAGCTCCTGTTAGGGGAGTATCATTGTTGGATTGTTACTAAACGCGTTTCCTTTTATCTAAATCCCGTAATAATGTGTTTATTCGTTTGTTTTTCAGTACGAAAACAAATTGATAAATTTGGAGGAGGTTTTAGGTTTTGATCATTCAATCATAGTGGTAAATTGCACGATTCTTTGTTTACAAAGCTTCAAAGGTATTCAAAATGTCAAACCCCTGTTGGTTATTTGTGTGATGTGATTTAACTCTAATTTCTTAGAAGCACATTCGTCAACATGTAAACAATTTTATAAATTATTATGTAACGCTCAAAGAAAGTGAAGTTTATATTTGTAAGGAAACATTTGAACTGTTTCGTGAGGATTGCAGAAAACGCTATAATACTGCCGTCTGCCAACAAGCATTATGTTAAGGAAACTAAGATGGTAGAAATACTTTGTATAAAACAACTAAAAATGTTACGTATACTGAATGCTCAAAATTAAATTAAGTCGTATTTCACTATATAACTTGACATTTCCCACTGAAAAGCTACTAATTATAATTAAGATTAAGAAATCAATGTTACAAGAACAAATATTCACACTTTTATATTCCTCCAGCCATCAACAGATGTGCAATAACTAAATAAAATACCATACTAAGCTTATAATATTGAAGTATTGAACGGAAAAGACGTAGAATATATGGTTGGACTGGGATACCTCTGGATTGCTATTTTAATAGTTTTCATTACTAATAATTAATTGTCTTTTACGCAATGTTTATTGATATTTTTACTAAATCAAACCATAAAATAAGGGGATATAAATGACAACACAATTTCGCACCTACAGTCACGGACTTCTTTATCGTCGTCGACATCTCAGCAGAACAATTATCGTTCGCCTTGAGGACTTGTAGTAATTAAACACTCAACAGGGTCTTTAAATCGTTCACTTCGTTACAGAAATTTCAATCTGCCGGCAGCACCTTTCAATTATCCTTAATGAAGGCTTTCGTTTTACTTTATACTTGATCAGACTTACCTGCAGCATATATTTATTAATTAATTTGTTGAAATCTGTAAAGGAAATGACCTTATTGAATTACTTAGTCAAGTAAAACAGTTACTTGGGTATACTCTTTTACCAAATTATTTATTTTCGATGGCAGAGTCAACAATATACATTAACTTAGTTGCCAAATTTATACTTTCCGTTTTTAACTCATAGGTTTGCAAATTGAAGCACAAACTATTACTTTATAGTGAAATATGTATAGTTACAAGGCCTAAAGCAATCAAAATACATATGAACTGCTAATGGACAAATTGGGTAATAAGCTAGTTGGGTATGTTTGTTTGACGTTTTTTGAAGCAATCTCGACACCTGGAAGCAAGTTCACCCAAATTGGGTAATATTTTGCATATTTTCTATTTTCGATATTGCTGTATTAATTTAGTTTATAGTTTAAAACGAAATAATTATATTATTTATTGTTTAGTTTTCATATTCTTTTCTGTAATTTAATTTCGTTCTTTGGAATTGGTATCACAAAGTAAAAGAAATTCATTATGGCAAAGGATTTTCTTCACATAAAATATAGTTCCTATTCTTTACCCGTTTTGTTTTGAAAGTCTGGGTTTACAGTTATACGACAAAACTATGGCTGTGTAGTTTGGCCAAGAAAACGATTTAAATAACGAAAGGTTACTACTGAATATACTGCACTGAGTTGTAAGAGTATTAATTAACAAGTTTAGTTAAGTTGTATCAACAATCAAACATAAATCTTAAACCTGAAGCCAATCCTGGGATTTATTTGTAGTAATGGAAGTTCTGCAGCTTGGGATTTACTGGTTCTTTGGTGCAGTTTCAAACATTAACGGCTTTGTTAAACTATTTATTGGGATACAATGTAGAAGAAGAAGGAAGAATATATTGTTAAATGAATGTTTTAAGTCGTAAACTTGCAATTTTACAGGTACATAAGCAGGGTATTCTACGGGGAGTGTTATTTTTTATTTTCACTTGAAGGCAAGTGAAATCGTTGGCTCCGAGTCTATGATGAGATACTCAAGTTGGGTTCCAAGAGTAAATTAAACCAGTATTTCATTTCCCCATCTTTCTAAAGATATATATTTGCTAGCTAATAGCAACGTTATCTTTCTACACAAAACTATGTTTTGTATTGGAAAGAAAATAAGTGTGAGTCATACAGATATATGAGTTATAAAACAATTATTTACTTAAATAATGTGATAAGTCAATCATGCAAGGTTTCATAGTTTTGAGGTCAGAGTAGGTTCTGTATGAATTGTTAATTTTGTACATAATCTTGAATTTATTAAATTTTAATATTAAAGATTTATAAGTATGCGGGCTAATTGTATCCAATTATTGGTTAACAATTAAAGTTTAGAGCTAAAGAACTGTATTAAAGAACTAAGATTTTATAGTAAGCAGTCAAATGTTTAAGTATATAAAATATAAAATAAGTACAAAATATCCTACAGTTACAAGCATATCAATAGCCTGTATTTAGAAAAATCTAAAACTGTATATTTGGTAAAATTCTGTAACATAAGATAGGGGTGAAACAGAACAAATGTGCGTACTTATTTTTTATTGTTTTTAGCTTCCAAACTTTCGTATTAATTGGTCCATTAGCGGCCAGGGTCGATTGCGCAAAGCTTTTGATAATTAAATGTCAGGTTTTGTTTTTATCGTAGCCTTTCACACATTGGCCAGTTGGATAAAACTTTCTGTAATCCTTTGAATTTGTAATCAAACGAGTATTTTGGCACTTTATTATTTAAAAAACAGCTAAATTGTAGTTAAATTTAATTCATTTAATTGGAATCTTCTATATTTATAAAAGGAAATGCCATTTATTCCCTCACTCACTCATTGATCATTATATCTCAAAACCTTCAAGCAATAATAACTCAAGAATTAAAATTGAGGTTCCAACTTAGCTCTAGGTGTACAATGAGAAGCGTTTTCAAGAAATTTCGGGTCGCCGGAATTTTATCCCCCTGGAATTTTACCCCCTGCGTAAAGCTGACGTCACTATGACGTAGTAACCTGAGTGGCCAAAAGTTTGAATTTTACCCCCGCGGATTTGGAAGTCTAATGAAAATGGTCAGAGCGTGTTTAATTAGATTAGCGATAAAAACCGGAATTTTACCCCCTGTCCATATAACTAGCGTTTAGGCAACTGAAGATGTACGGGCCGGATTTTTACCCCCGGAATTGTACCCCCCGGAATTTTACCCCCGGAATTTTACCCCCCGGAATTTTACCCCCCGGAATTTTACCCCCTGGCTGATTTTAGAAATTGAATTATTGATTTTCTTATTTCTGTTTTTAATCAATTGTAAACATTTCATTATTTAGTAGCCTATCTTTATTTATTTATTTTGTAATCTCAACTAAGTAAACAGAATTCGCTGTTTTAT
This sequence comes from Macrosteles quadrilineatus, assembly GCF_028750875.1. Classification (NCBI taxonomy): domain Eukaryota; kingdom Metazoa; phylum Arthropoda; class Insecta; order Hemiptera; family Cicadellidae; genus Macrosteles; species Macrosteles quadrilineatus. The sequence continues at coordinate 22,637,593 of NW_026542596.1, forward strand.
TTTGATCATATTAACCAACAGTTGGCTTCAAAGATCGAATACTGACACTCGAATCTCAAAATTAATATTAAAACCCTGTTCGATTAGTTAATGTTACATATAAATTAAGAAAGGCTACTTAATAATAAAATGTTTACTATTAAATTAAAACTGAATGACGATAATTAATCATTCTCACTAATTTATATCTGTCCAGGGGGTAAAATTCCGGGGGGTAAAATTCCGGGGGGTAAAATTCCGGGGGTGAAATTCCGGGGATAAAATTCCGGGGGGTAAAATTCCGGGGGGTAAAATTCCGGGGGTAAAATTCCGGGCCGTACATTCTAGGTTTTTATAATTTGATGTGTTCTGATTAAACTCCCAACCGTGAAAATATATGTTTAATTCCGCGTTTAATCAATCGAGCTGATGTCGCGAAACTCAAAAGTTCGCGGTCGGAATTTTACCCCCTGGTTTGTGACGTCAAGTTTGCCCAGGGGGTAAAATTCCAGGGGGATAAAAATCCGCTACCCCGAAATTTCATCAGGGCTCTGTCCCAGTGGTCTTTTAAGTTTTCATTTGATTCTTATGGAGAAAAGAAAAGTTATGGAGAATTTTTTTTTAAAATTGAACAGATGAATACTTATGAATTTTATACTATTAATTCTAAGACATGTAAATAAAAAAACAAGTACGGTTATAAAAGTATAAGAGATTTGATTTGGACACTTTACAAATATTAATGATTTTATGAATTGTGTCCATAAAACGTCATTTTTAACCGTGGAGAAATTACCTTTCCGAAAACCCTAGTTTTAATTAAGAAAAATATTGTTTATAAGAGTTATTATACGTCTTTCTATGTTTATTTTAAAGAAGACTCAGAAATAAATGATATTTTTATTTTGTTGAAGTTGTAAGTATGTGTTATGTAAGTATGTAAGAAATAGATTTAATAAAGATTTCATATTCACCATTTATATTTAGTTAACATAAAACCCACAGTAAAACTGTTACTGTGTGTGAATATTACATTATGTTCAAGCTGCTGCAATCTACCATTAAACATTTCAGTATAAAAATTGATTTTTTTAATTGTAGGCCTATACTTAATTTTAAATTCCCGCCGTAAATTCCAACTTAACTGAACCCTATCATTTCACTATTCACAATTTTCAGATTTCAAAACGGTTATTTTTTAAGCGTTCAATCTTTTATTCATGGCTGTTTTCGCTTAAGGAATTAGTCACGCAGAAAGTATTTGAAAAGTTATTAAGAACCTAAACAAAGTAAGTTATTGAATAGAAGTACTGTATTCGTGCTATAGAAAACACCGAAAATAGTTTTTAAAGTTTAATCATATTTTCTTGAAATGTTAAATAAAGAATGTTGTCAACAGAAAGTTGAACGAAACTTTTAAGTTCTTCAACCCACATTCTAATAATCTGGTACTTTACCAATATTTCTAGTATTTCAATAAAGTTTAAGAAACACTTAACTTTTTAAGATTTGCCACAATACCATATAATATTTTTATAAAAAAGAAGTGAAATGTAAGTTTATAATTGTATATAGCTGTAATAATTGTATATAACTGTAATAATTGTATATAACTGTAATAATTGTATATAACTTTTAATATTTCGTTGACAAAAATACATATACGAAGCTCAGATGTATGAAATCCCTAAAGGCTCTTAAATTAAAATATTAAAATAAAAAACGGCCTAATAAGACCACGAGGCATTCAGAGTTTACCGTTTCAAACTAATCACTGACAGTAGTATAGTTGATTTCTTGAAAAGTTATTTTTACTAAATTTAACTTTTTCATTGCTCATTCCAACTTCAAAATATAATTTTACAAAACTTTACACAATATAAACAAAGTTAAGTGTATCTCCGACATAATAGCAGTAGACTATAAAAGACACATAATCAAAACCGTATAAACACAATAAGGTGTCGCTTCTGGCAGAAAACTGACTTAACGCTGTTCCCATATTGCCTCTGTTATTTTTAAATCTTCCAACGCGATAAGTTAAACGCTTCAATATCGCAGGAAGAAGATTGCTTCTTTACACAGCCGAGGTAAAGTAATTTCACTTCATTCTGGTATCACTTGGTGGAAATATACTTTAGAGATCATTTCAAACAGAATTACTGTTCACTGTTGCAGATGAACTCAATATTAGTTCAATAGTAATCTGAGTACTGTAGTTCGTTGGTTAATTTCACTAAACCCGCATGAACCTATATTAAAAGTTATATTCATTCATATATTGTCACGTCTAAATTCAGATGACGTTGATTTTTCAGACTAGTTAAACTACTACCACTTACTACTTTAAACAGCAAATTTTAACAGTTAAAATTACAAAAGTAAAGAATTTAAAAGAAGTGAACATAGTTGAAAACAACTGATAATATTTAAAAATTCACAATATTAATAATTATTACTCACCTTTATCTCTATTGGCTATCTGTGAAACGCTATTATTTGTGTCAATACAAAAATGTACAAAACGTCGACTATAAATTCTATCTATATTCTCAATCGTATAATAGCATAGTAAGAAAATACAAATAGTGAAAAAAACAAGGAAATAAAAAAACATATAAATGGTCATAACAGACTATAAACGTTTAAAACAAACAATTAGTGCTATAACTACAGACTACTCACACAACACCGAAAAGGGTTACTGATAGTTATATAGTTAGAATCAGAAAAGAAACAAGATCAAAACCCAAGACAAACGTAAAGACTCCGTCACCTCACAGGCAAAATTTAATTCAAATCTAGAATTAGTGAAACCAACTAATCTAGATGAAGTAAAAATGCGGGACCCGGGTTAGTGAGGCTTCGAAAGTCTTACCATGTAGCCTCGGTCCCCTTTGGCGCCTTTTTGGCCCTGAAAAAACAAATCGGGATTCAAACATTGGCGCAGAGTGAGAATGGGCGAGTGAAACGATCGATGAATGGGTATGAGTACGAAATGGGACAGCAGAGATTTGTAATACGAAATAAAAATGTTCTCCTATTTTAGTAGGAGGGTAGAAGGAAGTTGAATATTATTACTGATAACATTATTTAATATGAGTTTGAGAATTAAAGTTAACATTGTCAACAATTACAATATTAGCGACTATGGCTCAGTCGATATCGGAGCTTTGAGACCTAGATAGGTAGTTTATGTCTGTTGAAAATGTAGACGAAACTGATTAAAACTGTAATGAATGTAGATAATGTTAAAGTTTTAGACGTTTTTATATTAAACAAGTTTTGCTACTGTACTGTAAAACGCATAAGAGTACTATTTTCAAAGCTCTTGCATAGCCTAGTGAAAAAGTAATTTTTGATTACCTATCTTAATAACAAACTTATTTATAATGCAATTCTGAAAGAAACAGACACAGAAAAATAGAAGCTTATGAATATAAACTTAAAAATAAGTAAAATATAAGATAAATAAAAGTTAAATACCGGAAAGCCATTCTTGCCAGGAGGACCCAATGGACCCTGAAAAGAAATAAATAAACAATATGTCAAAATAAATGAAATCATAATAAAATAATAAAGGAAGAAATAAAAGTATGAATAAATAGAACAACCTAAATAAAAAAATAAAAACATAAATATACATGTATGTAGTAATATGAAGGTAAATTATAATGTAATTTGAGTTTTTTTATAGTTATTATTTCAGTGTTGTTATTGTTCTGTGCATTTATTTGGTAGAAAATACATAAAATAATCAAAAATCCATGGTTACTCACAAAACAGTAATTTTGTTATTTTCACACGATATTTTCTCATTTTTTGTTCAAATATTTTGTTGTATTGTCTGATAAAGACACTTATTATAGACTTGTTATGATGGAATAAATGGACGAATGGATAATACGAATAGACGAACCCATAGCAGAGGATGTTCAATTTTTTTTTTATTTCTAACATATCTTTACTGTTATTGTTATATTATTTTTACATGGTTTAGTTACAAAACAAAAACTACTATCTAAACTGAAAAGATCATTGTTTTCAACACACTTCATACTCTCTGAAATTTTTAGTTTTGAAGCACTCTATATAAATAATATGGAGGTTAAAATGGTACAGTAAGAAAAATAATTTCAAGGACTACTGTGTTAGAACCAAAGGCTCAAAAACTTTAGTTTATTTATTCCAAATAACTCAAAATCAATATCTAACACAAACAATTGATTCTAACACTCAATAAATTAAATGATTAATCAAACTCTCTTGCCACTATTGTGTCTGCAACCGAAGGAGATTCGGAAATATTTTGGAAGATCGATCTTGTTGATTAATGGATGCTGGGATTGCATTGGATAGGAATGACAGTTGGGCCTTGCTTTGTTATTGATATTTGTGTCCGGATATTGATATCATTTTGGAGTGGTTCTAATGCCTTAGAAGTAGTATAAAACACGGGGGTGATCCCGTGACGTCATAATTAGGTAATTGGTAAGTATTTTGTGATTGTGGAGCAGCGTGAATTACGCAGCGACTCTGGCGATGTATGTTGTGGATTGGTTGGTATTGTTATTAGGTCAAGGTTGTCTGAATGTGTTTTTTTAAATGTTCAGCTTTAATGTTTCAAATATACCATGTACTGGATTGTAAAAATATGTATTGTTCCATTTAACTATCCATCAACTAGCTGTCTCATATAATCTTCGAACTCTGGGCGGAGAAAGTACGAGGTACTAGATACTTGTGAGTTCTGTATCGGTGACATAGTTACGTCTACTGCGTTTTGTTCTTGAGTGTTTTGTTCTTGAGTGTTTTGTTCTTGAATATTATTATTTGAGATATTCGATGTTGAAGATATTTTGGGGTCTTGAATAGGAGCTGAATTTCTTGCAGACATGTTTTCCTGACGGTAGCTAAGAGTCAAATGATCTGTAGTTTACTCTGTTAACACTTATATAGTGTTTACAGAAATTCTAAATGTTTGCACAGAGACGTTTCAATCTTCCGAGAGATGATTCTCACGGAACGACAACAGATGTGAGTGTTCGCATGTGTGTGCCTATAAATAACTAGGCCTACTCGTTCTCGCGGGGGACCGACATGTGATTAACTGTTATTGCTTTACTTTTTCTAGCGTCACTGATTACGCTTAGCGGTGTTACGGCTTTTTGTTAATGGATTATTTTATCTATGTAGGAGGTAAGTTAACCTATTATTGTTTCTGCATTGTGTTCAAGATTGTTGTTTGTCGCGCAAACTAGACACGCTTCATTCGTATTGCGTACTGCTTTGTGTCAAGCAATTTTATCCTGTCACATTTTGTAATTTCCAGAGTTTTAATTATATTTCCCTGTTGTATTTTAAGTTTAAGTGTTTCCAGTTTGTGATACACGTCGTCCCATTGTGATTTGTGGAATATTCCCTAAATATACAGGTAATTAATTTTTCTTGTCATATACATATAGTATCCTAATATATATTAGCTTTTACTATTTATTTATAAGAAGCTCATTCCTTAATCATTACTTAAATTAGCTCAACTATTTGTATAAAAGATCCTACCACTATTTTGTCTAATCATTTAAATACAACCTTTCTCATAGTATAAAAACGAAACTAACTTATCTTTCAAATATAATCCTAATTATATGAAAACTTTACAAGACTATAAATAAATATTTCGGTAAATCTGCACTTACAAAACACTTATCTTAACTCAAAAATTCTTTTGCTGTATGAATACAACAATATACGTTACAACCATTTTTACCGCCTATTTTATAATAATTTTCTACAGAATAAAACGGCTTTCGATTAGAAATAGTTTAGGTATTGGCAGTGAGTTTTTAGTCTTTTCACGTGATATAAAAATTTGAGGCCAATCTCACTAGAGTTTACTAGTGTATTTTGTTGACTATTAATTAAAACTAATGCAGTACATAGCAAACAGCTGATTGATTTATCACTTAACAGATTGCACTACGTTTCTTTTTTGCTTCAAATTTTTACATTACTTGGGAAGTCTATTCTGTGTATAGTCAATGGTTTTATGTTTTTAAGAAAATTGGTATTCCAATATCGCTAAATCACTATACGTATTTAATGTCTCACATTTTGTAACAGATGTTATGTAAACCGCAAATAATCTTTCTTGTGATATATACAAACAAAAAACTATATCATTTACCTCAAATCATTATATTATAATAAAAAATAAATGATTTAGGATAAAAAAATATCTTATAATGTACATTGTCCTTGCCAAAATAAATGTATGTTTATTCAAGTTCACCTCATATTTTGTTGTAGTCCTAATGATAATATTAATTACCTTTTGTTGTTTTTGTATTTGTTAAAATATGGACTGATTAAACTGAATAACTAAACATTTTTAAGATTGAAAAAATGTTTACCGATTTCCTTAACTAACAATGTATAAACGTATAAATTGTTCTTCACAAAACGAGATATCTAAATATGACTCTAATACATTAATTATTAACTTGTTTGGATTATAAAAGGTAAAATGTGATTGCCTAAAATTATACTTTGTTTTTTATTGAGGATTGCTTTATTGACATACGTAAAAATTTCTTCACATTCTAATAATCATAATAGAAAACTATATATTTTACTTAACAATTTTTATATTAAATTATTCTTTGTTCTTTTATCTCAAATTGCTTTCTCACGTACATGAATTGACTCACTTTTTGTTACGCTCTTAAATTATAATATTAATCAAGGTACTTCTCATAGTCAGTTGGCGACTTTATTAAAATATAGCTCGATTAAATTGGTTGTTTTTTATACGATTTTCTTAACATATGACTTGTTCTTCTCAAAATAAACATATAAAATGGTTCTAATACTTAATTGCTTAATGTGTTTTTTTTTCTTCTAGAGTTAACTAACGCAGCTTTACTTGAAACACGGAGTATTCCTGATTTACTACAGGTAATTATTTGAAAAATCTTAGTTTACGCATAGTTCAGATGGTTTCTATCTCTTTGTAATCTTTCCTTAAAAAATACATGTACAACTAAATATATTTTAGTTAATAGTATTTATATTAAATTATTCTTTGTTCTTTTATCTCAAATTGCTTTCTCACGTACATGAATTGTTTCACTTTTTGTTACGCTCTTAAATTATAATATTAATCAAGGTACTTCTCATAGTCAGTTGCTGACTTTATTAAAATATAGCTCGATTAAATTGGTTGTTTTTTATACGATTTTCTTAACATATGATTTGTTCTTCTCAAAATAAACATATAAAATGGTTCTAATACTTAATTGCTTAATGTGTTTTTTTTTCTTCTAGAGTTAACTAACGCAGCTTTACTTGAAACACGGAGTATTCCTGATTTACTACAGGTAATTATTTGAAAAATCTTAGTTTACGCATAGTTCAGATGGTTTCTATCTCTTTGTAATCTTTCCTTAAAAAATACATGTACAACTAAATATATTTTAGTTAATAGTATTTATATTAAATTATTCTTTGTTCTTTTATCTCAAATTGCTTTCTCACGTACATGAATTGTTTCACTTTTTGTTATGCTCTTAAATTATAATATTAATCAAGGTACTTCTCATAGTCAGTTGCTGACTTTATTAAAATATAGCTCGATTAAATTGGTTGTTTTTTATACGATTTTCTTAACATATGATTTGTTCTTCTCAAAATAAACATATAAAATGGTTCTAATACTTAATTGCTTAATGTGTTTTTTTTTCTTCTAGAGTTAACTAACGCAGCTTTACTTGAAACACGGAGTATTCCTGATTTACTACAGGTAATTATTTGAAAAATCTTAGTTTACGCATAGTTCAGATGGTTTCTATCTCTTTGTAATCTTTCCTTAAAAAATACATGTACAACTAAATATATTTTAGTTAATAGTATTTGTAAAATGCTACGATTGTTATGTGTTTATTTTACTTAGCTCGGTTAATAATTTAATTTACTTCATATCTCGTTCTTATTGTTTCTTGTATTATTGAACATTCTTAAGCCAAAAAATATATTTTAAATTGTAATTTGCATCTCCATAAGTATTATAAAATCACGTATCTTGTTTTGGATTATTAAAACGGCTATTCCGCTATCTTTCAAATAATATTAATATCAAAATAAATATTAATAATTAATGGCTGCTCTTGCTAGTCCCCCACTACACCTCATATCCTTTGATTGGGTGGGTAGACCACGCCTCCAGCAAGCCCCGTCCCCACTACGCTACCTGTCCTGTGATTGGCTGAGTAGACCACGCCTCCACTTAGTCCAACCCCCCACCAGAGCGCACAAAACTAGTTGAATCTCTTTCAAACCTCACTACATCTTGTGTACTCGCACGGTACACATCATGTTCTGTCTCCTTTCAAACCCTTGTCTATCTAGGGTTTGAATGAATCTTTATCATGCGACAGTGGTCAAACCAAGTTGCATTTCTATCCATCCTTTACATACAACAGTGGTCAAACCAAGTTGTATTTAAATCCTTCCTGAACATGCGACAGTGGTCAAACCAAGTTGCATTTCTATCCATCCTTTACATACAACAGTGGTCAAACCAAGTTGTATTTAAATCCTTCCTGAACATGCGACAGTGGTCAAACCAAGTTGCATTTCTATCCATCCTTTACATACAACAGTGGTCAAACCAAGTTGTATTTAAATCCTTCCTGAACATGCGACAGTGGTCAAACCAAGTTGCATTTCTATCCATCCTTTACATACAACAGTGGTCAAACCAAGTTGTATTTAAATCCTTCCTGAACATGCGACAGTGGTCAAACCAAGTTGCATTTCTATCCATCCTTTACATACAACAGTGGTCAAACCAAGTTGTATTTAAATCCTTCCTGAACATGCGACAGTGGTCAAACCAAGTTGCATTTCTATCCATCCTTTACATACAACAGTGGTCAAACCAAGTTGTATTTAAATCCTTCCTGAACATGCGACAGTGGTCAAACCAAGTTGCATTTCTATCCATCCTTTACATACAACAGTGGTCAAACCAAGTTGTATTTAAATCCTTCCTGAACATGCGACAGTGGTCAAACCAAGTTGCATTTCTATCCATCCTTTACATACAACAGTGGTCAAACCAAGTTGTATTTAAATCCTTCCTGAACATGCGACAGTGGTCAAACCAAGTCCCATTTCTACCCTTCCTTAACATACAGCAATGGTAAACCCAAGCTGCTCCTTTCAAGCCCTTGCCTATGTTATATGTCTAAAAGTTCTTCATGCATGTACTGTTTAGTCTTTCTTGCTAGATAATTTGCTTTAGTAGTTGTGACTTGGTGTTAGTGGTTTGAATCTTTGCATGTTTTTTTTTAAATAACTAATGACCTTGACCTACTTGTATTATTGGTTGTTTGAAACTTTATCTTTAAAATAGTTTCTCTGCCCACATGCAACTCCTCCTTTTAGATGTACTTATTCCCCCACCTCTTTACCACACTCAAATCTTCCCCCACTCTGTCTATCTATATCCCCCACCACTTAGGGTGGGTATAAATGAGAGAGCATATTGGTTAATAACATCATTCTGTTGCCAGCCTGCAGAAAAGCCATGGACCCCTGCTTAAGAAAGACTACCAAGCCAATGAAGCCAGTGGCAGGCATGAAGAGATCTAAACTTCAGGAGGCGTTGACTGGAGGTGTTAAGAAGATGAAATCATCAACTCCTTCTGAAACCCTGGTCAACAAGACTCTGTCGCAGCCGGGATCCTCTTCATCTGCCGCCAAGACTCTTTCGCAGCCAGGCAAGACTCTGTCGCAGCCGGGATCCTCTTCATCTGCTTTGTCTGACGATGCAAAGAAAACAACTACAATATCAACTCAATCTTCCCTTGCCGCCAAGACTCTTTCGCAGCCAGGATCTTCTTCTGCTTTGTTTGAAGATAGATTGAAGAAACCTTCTTCTGGTAACACTTCGTCGAAGAAACGGTCTGATTCATCGTCTTCCTCTTCTTCTTCTTCGTCATCATCTTCCTCGTCTTCTTCATCGTCCTCGTCCTCTTCTTCTACGTCATCGCCCAAAAATCAAACAATTAAGTCCCCTCTATCCATGCTTCTCTCTCCCATAATTCTCTCCTTGCTATCTCCTATTAAATCTCCAGAAAAGCCATCCACTCCCAAACGTAAGCCATCTCCAAAACCTCAACCACATAGCCTAACTCTTCCTAATTTAAATTCCTCCTCGAACCAAATGCCTGACATAGATTCTCCTGAAATTACCATTCCAAACCCCCCACCCAAATCCCTCCCTGCTGCACCCACCGTTGTTAGAAAACTCTTTACTAAAACTGAATCCTCAAAAGAATCCCTTCCCCCCCATTCAAACCCTTCTGAAAAATTGGTAAAACTCATGGCCAAAAGACGAGCTGCATTTAAGCCCAAGCCACAATGTTCTTATATTTTCCAAAAAGGGGTGAAAAAAGGTGAGTGTTGTGAAAAGTCCTGCTTTTCTGATGCTAATGTGTGCAGCCTCCACACTAAGGGGAAAAGCAGGATGGTACCCACTCAACCTAAAATTATTAGCAGCAAACCTGTCGCTACCAATCCTCAGTCATTTGAAAGACCATCAATAATCGTCAAAAGCCAGGCTCAGGAAAAATCTTGTACATCTGATCCAACACCGAGCACCTCACGTGTTGTTGTGATAGACAAGATTTTGCCTAGCCAACCACGAACGTCAGGCTTTGCTCGACCCTGTCGTCCACCACAAATTCAAGCTAAAAAAACCAGAATTGATAGGCTACCCAAAAATCGTAAATTCGAAATTCTTTTGATGACACCAAACGGTGAAGTCATTTTAAGAGAAGGAAATGACAGGTTCCGACTTAAATTACCCAGAGGCATGACCATCCCGAATACAACCCACCGATACTACATAATTCGTGATCGGTCTTCGGGATGGGCATCTGTAACATTATAAATTGGTTTAGTTTCAAATTGATCTTAATTATCCTCTAAATTCTCCTTTAGTATGCAAAAATTGGGAACGCATTTGTTATAGCCTAACAAATGCGTTCCCAATTTTTGCATTTAAAGAGTGACCTTGAGATTTTAGAAATAGATTATTTTAATCAGAGATTTCCATCTAATTTATTCATAAAACATTAGAAACAAATTTGTTATATCCTAACAATGTGTTCGCAAAGTTTCATGTATAATATTTTGATAAAGTTATTTTAGAAAACATATTGATTGTTCAAGTTGTCCAATATTACATCAACATTTTTCTATATTGTAAAATTAACTATTCTAAGGACATTTAAAAGATATATTATGTTTATCTCGTGTTTTGCAAAAAGATCTTCATTGCCATTGTGTATAAATTAAGTGTAACACTTTATGATATAACTCAATATATTTTCATAATCCTCAAAGGCATCTAGGCATACAAACACAAAATTTATTTGCATTAACTGTTTAAGGTTAATTCCTTTACATTTCATCTTTGTTAACAGGTTTACTTGAATAGTAGTTGTACATTTTATACTTAAGTAGTGTTGAACTTTACAAGACATAGAAAACAAACATATAAATGGTTAGCAACCATAATACTTTGTTACCATTCGTTTTTTAGTATGGAAATAAATATGATAGAAGTTTCTATGTTTGGTTTTTCTTATTAAAACCCCTACTGATCCATTTTTAATATTGCAAATTACTAAGACGTAAAGATGTATCGTTTTTATGATCAATACAGTTGCGGAAATTTTATTAGCTTAATAACTTTGTCCAACAATTAGGTCAAGGTTAAACTGAAGAGTTTTTAAAAAATAATAAAATCAGCTACATATCTTCTGATTCACTCTCTGAACTAAAGGATAAACTTCTTCGAAAATTACCACAAAACTTTTTAGTTGTTGTCAAATTTATACTTAAGTAGTGTTGAATTTTATTAGACATAGCCAATGAATATATAAATTATTAGTAGCCATAATACTTTGTCTACATTCGTTTTGTAGCAAGAATAGGAATAAATATACCAGAATTTTATGTTTTTAACATTGCAAATAGTTTGTTCTGCTACGTCACCATGACTTAAAAATTGCTAAGATGTAATATGTAATGATGCTATTAGCTTGATTAACTGTGTCCAACAATTAGGTCAAGGTTAAACTGAAGAGTTTTTAAAAAATGGTAAAAAGCTACATATTTTCAGATTCACTCTCTGAACTAAAGGATAATCTTCTTCGAACATTGCCACAAAACTGTAATACTCGACAAAGTTTATTTTCTCCATTTTCAACTTCATCTGCTTGAACTGGAATCTTTGGTGTTTCACAGTAGTCCGAATGAAATTCATTGTTCGGTGTGGGTTGACCTTGTTCGTTGTTCACATCCTCGTCCAGTTGTTCTTCCTCTAGCATCTCTTGCAAGTCCTCGTCGTTTTCTGTATCACTTTCATTTTGTGCTTCATCAAAATCAGTCTCCCAGATTCGAGGCTCTACTCCAGTAAGGTTCGTGTGGTCCGTAGGAGGCATTGCGAATATGTAAGCTATAATGCTGCTTCCTGCGTTATTATAAAATCCCGCCCACGACCCCCACCACCACCATAAAATACTTATGCCATTGGTGGAAAGGGTTGGGGTCTAATCCCCTCCCCCTTATTGAATAAATAGAGTGGGGGGTTATACACTGTGTTATATATATAAGTCACGCACGCAACTGATATCATTCCTATGAACACAACCATGCAGTGTGTAATGTAGCTAGTTTCCTTAGTAGTGTCTTAAACTACGAAAATGTATCAATGTGAAAATTGTCATGAGTCTTTTGAGGATGAATTTCTCCTCAATATTCATAATGAACTATTACATATGTCTAATGAATCTTCAACACCTATGGAATATGAAGATTTGATTGAAGACCCCTTCTTACAACAGAACAGACCAACAGTTATACAGTATGCACCACCAAACCAACAATTATCAGTAGAAATATTAGCCCAAGCATTTCCTAAAGCCATAGTAAACCATTTCAAAATTTCTAATACAAATTATGATTTGTCAGATTTTATTTTAAAAGCTAAACCCCTTATCATAAAAACACTACAACAGGAACTAACCAGACTTAATTTTATCAAATTTGGCTTGCTCTTGGACACTAGATTTACAAATGTACAAAATGAGGTGTCCCCTCGGGGGTTTATAACACGAAATAAATCCATCATGGTAACCACTGATCTGGAGGCTGAAGTCGACAGTTGCTTGGAAGAAATTGTTGTTAAAATATCTGAACATGAAGGAAGAGGATCTGGGTGGTCTTTGTTAAGCGTAGACAGCTTAGATATACGTGTACATAAACATGGGTATGGTGATAGAGGTAGTAGTTTCATCCCACTGCCCAAAAAGATTGCTAATACAAGAACTTGCATAAATGTTCAAAATGAAGACAATGAGTGTTTTAAGTATGCTGTTTTAGCAAAGTTTGTTGAAGACAGGCACGCCTATAGACCAAGCCGTTATTATAGTGAAGTGGCTCATAAATATAATTTTACAGGTTTGGTTTACCCAGTGTCTTTAAAAGATATCAAGAAATTCGAAAAACAAAATCTTAATTCATCCGTTAATGTGTATGGATTGGATGAGTCTAATAATGTGTTTCCTATTCAGATTACATCTCATGAACGTAGAGACCATACAGATCTTTTACTTCTTACAAATGGTAAAATCTCACATTATGTTTACATAAAAAACTTTTACGCACTTTTATCAAGACAGTTATCCAAAAGGAAGATGAGTCTCACCATTTGCAAACGGTGTTTTTGCTACGCTGCCAAACCATTTCATTTGGGGGGTAAGGAATGGTTACTTGACCACCAACGTCTCTGCAATAGTAAGGACGAAGTAAGGGTTAAATTACCTCACCCTAATAGAGCTTTTATTAAATTCAACAAAACGGCTCAACAATATCGAATACCAATTGTTATATATGCAGACTTTGAGTCATCGTTAGTTCCTTTAGTTTTAGATGAGTGTGATCAAAGCAAAATTAAAAAAATTCAATTTCATGAACCAAACAGCTTTTGTTTAATGCTTAAATCAACTTTGGATGAAGATCATTTACGTCAGTACGGGTTGACAACCCAACCACTTGTATATCGCGGTGAAAATGCTGCTAAGTCATTTGTAGATAACCTTTATGATATAGCTAATAAGGTGGAAAAACTGTATAGTTATGTAGTTCCAATGATTAATCTTACACATGATGAATTGACATTCCATGAAAGTGCGGATAGATGTTACCTTTGTGACTGTAGTTTTACAGAAGACAACAGGCGTGTTCGGGATCATGATCACCTGACTGGTTTTTACAAAGGCCCTGCTTGCAACAGTTGTAACATTAATTTTAAATTACCAAAGTTTATCCCAATAGTGTTCCACAATTTAAGTGGATATGACTCTCATTTCATAATTCCTGAATTAGGTAGAGACAAAGGGGCGATTGATGTTTTAGCTACAAGTACGGAGAAATTTATTAGTTTTTCGAAAAAAGTGGGTAAAATAAAATTAAGGTTTGTAGACTCTTTCAGATTCATGGCTTCTAGTTTAGAGAAATTGACAGCTAATTTGCAAAGAGAACATTTTATTGAAACTCAAAAGATTGTCGCATCTGATCACATGGATTTGGTTCTTCGTAAAGGAGTGTACCCTTATGATTATATTGATAATCCTGAAAGATTTAACGAGACCTCACTACCACCCATTGAGGCATTTTACAGTCAGTTAAATGATTCTAATATTGACCCTGAAGACTATCAACATGCTTGTCAGGTATGGAGTGAGTTAAACATGAACACCTTAGGCGAGTATAGTGACTTTTATGTGAAGTTAGATGTAACACTTCTTTGTGATATAATGGAGGAATTCCGTAACACCTGTATAGCGGCCTACGGATTAGACCCTCTACATTCATACACCTCGCCTGGATTAGCTTGGCAAGCTATGTTAAAAGAAACAAAATGTACATTACAGCTGTTAACAGACATTGATATGGTGCTTATGATTGAATCTAGTATCCGTGGGGGACTTACCCAGAGTGTAACAAGGCATGTCAAAGCAAATAATAAACACATTCCAAACTTCAAGAAGGAGGACCCATCAGTTTATTTAGGGTATTTTGACGCCAATAACTTATATGGGTGGGC
Organism: Macrosteles quadrilineatus; assembly: GCF_028750875.1. Lineage (NCBI taxonomy): Eukaryota > Metazoa > Arthropoda > Insecta > Hemiptera > Cicadellidae > Macrosteles > Macrosteles quadrilineatus. The sequence goes on from NW_026542596.1 coordinate 22,652,753, forward strand.
AATGTCAAACCCACTTCCATATGGTAATTTTCAATGGATTGATCCAATATTATTAGGTGATGTAACAAGTATCCCAAAAAATGGAGACACCGGATTCATAATGGAGTGTGATTTTGAATACCCATCCACACTTCATGATCATCACTATGATTTACCTCTATTAGCTAAATCTGAAATACCACCAGACGGAAAACATCCTAAGCTGATGATGACGCTTAACGACAAGGAACGCTATGTTGCCCATTTTTGGGTTGTCCAACAAGCCATCGAACTTGGTCTAAAATTAAAAAAGGTTCACCGTGTTTTACAGTTTAATCAATCATGTTGGTTAAAAACATACATTGACTCAAACACAAAAAGAAGAGCTGCAGCATCATCGGCTTTCCAAAAAGACTTTTTTAAGCTGATGAATAATGCAATATTTGGAAAGACCCTAGAAAATAAAAGAAAACATAAAAATGTTAAGTTAGTGTCGGATCCCAAAAAGGTAGAAAAACTTGTAAGACAACCAAATTTTAAATCATCTATTATCATAAATGAAAATCTTGTTTGTGTGTCAATGGACAAAACTACTATTAAAATGGATAGACCTATGTATGTTGGTATGTGTATACTTGACATTTCAAAAACACACATGTACGACTTTCATTATAACAAGATGGTTTCATTTTACGGAAGAGACAATATTGGAATTATATATATGGATACCGACGCATATCTTTATTGGATCAAAACTCATGAAATGTATGAAGATTTACGAACATTTATGTATAAAGACGATTTCGACTTTTCCGACTACCCGGTAGATCACCCTAACTATGACAATGGTAAACACAAAAAGGTGTTAGGAAAATTTAAAGACGAAACAAACGGAATCCCATTAGAAGAAGTAGTAGCACTAATGTCAAAACTATACTCATTAAAATTATACACTGAAAGCACCGACAGCGATATTGGTGTAATAAAAAAGGCGAAAGGAATTAAAAGTTCATATTTGAAGAAGAAACTCAAGTTTGAACATTTTAAAAAGTGTTTATTTGAAAACCAAGTTCATATTGCAACTTTCAAAACCATTAGAAGCTTCAACCATAGACTATATACGATTGTGCAAGAGAAGATTGCAATAACATCCAATGATAACAAAAGATACATACTGGAAAATGGTATTGACACACTTCCTTTTGGACATTATTCAATCGTAACTAATTAACCTAATAAATCCAAGCTGTTTCTTAGCTTATCCTATATATCACATTTCTCTGTCCCAATATCCTCCCCGTAAAGAAGAGGGGGGGGGGGGGTTTATTCCCCCCCCCCTCTTTTTTACACATTTTAAAATGACCTTGACCAATATAAATAATTGATAAATATCAGAGATATCCATTACTCCGACTGAGCCGTACGACGGATGTTATGATTGAATATGGTTTCTAAATGGCAAATTGTATCTGAAATTCATAAACCTGCAAGGAAAAACTTTCCAAGGAGGAATACAGTTCTAAAAGGAATTAATGACTTATACCAAGCAGATCTAATTGAAATGATACCTTACAGTAAATTTAACAAGGGATTTAAATATATACTGACCGTGATAAACTGCTTCACAAAAGTTGCTGATGCCATGCCTTTGAAGGATAAAACCGGAAAAAGTGTGACCAAGGCTATGGAGACTGTTATCCAGAGGGATAATAACGTTATCAAACATTTGCAAACTGACGATGGAAAAGAATATTTCAATAAGGACTTTTCAGTGTTAATGAAAAAATATAATATAAATCATTATTCAACAAAATCTGAAAAAAAGGCCGCAATTATCGAAAGATTTAATAGAACGATAAAAGGAGATTTGTTTAAGGAATTTTCAAATAGAGGTTCTTACGTGTGGATTGATATTCTTGGAAAATTGTTGAACAACTACAACAATAGGTTTCACAGAACGATAGGTATGACCCCAAGTGAAGTAAATGAAAATAATTCAGAACAAGTTTTGAACAACATTAAAAGAAGCACACGTCCAAAGGTTGAAAAGATTTTACCACATAAATTTGTTGAAGGTGACAAAGTCCGTATAAGTAAATATAAGGGGATATTTAGTAAGAAATACCTACCTAACTGGACGAACGAAGTTTTCACTGTTTATAGAGTGCAACCAACGTACCCAGAAACATATATTTTGAAGGACAATAAAGGCCAAATTTTACATGGAGGTTTTTATGGTCATGAGATGTTAAAATCTTCTACAGGAAATATTTACCTTGTTGAAAAAGTTTTAAAACGTAAAAAAGATAAGGTTTTGGTTCGTTGGCTTGGTTTTGATAAAAGTGAAGACTCTTGGGTGTCTAAAGAAAATATTATATAAAAAACGTCATTTATGAAACAACCTTCACAGAGTGATGTCATGGACATTATACACAATGGATATTCTTTTGAAATTGAAAATATAGACAATTTAACTGTGGATAATGTAAAACTCAAAGAAGGTAAACATGGTAAATTATTACCAGACAGTGTAAGGTCTATAGTAAGTGGACCGTCCAATTGTGGGAAAACTAATGTTGTATTTAACTTGTTAACAAACCCACATGGTTTGCGGTTTAATAATGTGTATATATTTTCCAAATCATTGGCTCAACCTAAATACCAGCTACTAGATAAAATAATATCGGACGTTAAAGAGGTATCTTTATTTAAATTCGATGCAAGCAGTGAAATACTACAACCTGGTGAAGCTAAACCTCATTCAGTATTCATATTCGATGATGTGTCATGTGAAAACCATGACACGATAAGAAACTATTTTTCCATGGGGAGACACAACAGTATAGACTGTATATATATTGGTCAAACATATAGCAAAATTCCAAAACAATTAATAAGGGATAATGCAAATGTAATTATAATTTTTAAACAAGATGAGATGAATTTAAAACATATATATAATGACCATGTTGGTGTTGATATGTCATTTGAAATGTTTAAAAAAATATGTTGTAAGGCTTGGGATGAAAAATATGGATTTGTTGTAATTGATAAGGATGAAAGTATTAAAAACGGGCGATACCGAATAGGGTTTGATAGGTTCGTTATAATGCACCAGCAGTAACACATTTTATCTATTAGTAGATTGAATTTCATGATGAGAACATGGGTAGCCAAGAAAAGCTTGTAAAGGAAATAAAAACATTAAGTGATTCCATTAGAAGAAAAAACAGGGCTCTAAGAATGGGTATAAGTGAAAGAGATAGGTATTTAGAAACAACATTTAAACCTATTATTGAACCCATAAAAGACCTGTCACACACGTTTTCTAAATCAATTCAACCTACAGATAGTGAAATGTTACTACCTGTATCGAAATCAGAAGTACAAGATGGTTTAGAACCATTAACGACCTATAATGACTACGAAGATTCAGAAGAATTTGAGGACGCTGAGGAGACTGATGAATCAGATCAAGATTCCAGAGAAGGGGACAAAACTTTGGAAATTCCTCAAGAATATGAAAGTATTAAGAATGCGGATATTAATCCATCTGAAATAAGTAAATTGGGAGAAGATATAACTTCAAAATCTGTGCTTGGAAGGAAGTACTTATTAAAAATGTTACATTCTACAAATGCTAACAGAAAATACCATGTTTATGGTGCTAGACTTGAAGACAACGGGCTAATGATTGGAAATAGTAAGCTAGACATTGATGAAAATGATGTTATACACGTAGGAAACAAAAAATATAAGGGGACACCTGGTTTATTCGAACTTATATTTAAAAACAAGCCTGGTAAATATAATAAAAAAGATTTAGTTTTATTTAAAAACATTTGTGCTAAAACAAACCTTCATAGAAAAGGTTACAACTCAAATTTACCAATACATAGAAACCAATCTGTTAAATACACAACTATCATATCAGAACTATTCCCGTCACAAGTCAGAAGAGTTAAAAGAAGGGCAATCTCATCAATCGACATTGATACAATTCATAAGAGAAAAAGGAAAGATGATATATCAACTTATTCTGGAGAAGGACTATTTAAAGACTGCTCCAACACTAACGTAATATATTACAACAATGCAAACAAATTAATCGATAGAATGAAATTGATACGTGAAGCTATTGAAGCTGGTCATTCAGGTTTAGAAAACGAATGGGTAGCTTTGGTTGATGAACTGCGCAATCGAGGGATAATTGATTAATACTAATAAATGCTATATATTTATTAAAATTACAAAGAAGTATTTGTTGTGTTACTACACTGTATTTTTTGCGTAAGGAGCTTTCATATACAATTACCAGTGTTTATTAAACAAATCGTATAAATTAAAAGGAAAAACTATTTATTAGTCATTCGTTGAAACATATTTATAGAGTGCACTCTTCATTTGTGATTTTACTATAAAAACAAATGTTATACAACAACCGTGCCATTCGCAATCGAGAGACCTTCAAGAGAGGAAGGGGAATAACATCGACGGCACTTTCTATATTGACTAAACCAGTTGGAGCATTAGTCAACAAAGCGATTGATTTACTGCCTGTGGAATTGCATTTAATTGGTGGTTATCAGTACTGTGGTCCTGGAACAAAATTAAAAAAACGCCTTGCTAGAGGAGATCCGGGAATAAATAAGCTCGATCAAGCTTGTAAAGAACACGATATAGCGTATTCAAAATTTGGTAATTTAAAAGACCGATCAGTAGCAGACAAAATACTTGCTGAGAAAGCTTGGCAACGTGTAAAAGCAAGTGATAGTAGTATTGGAGAGAAAGCAGCAGCGTTAGCAGTAGCGGCAGCAATGAAAGGAAAAACAGCTTTTGGTGGAGGAAAAAGGAGAAAAGGAAGACGTAGTAATGTTAAGAAACGTGGAGGAAATATAAGAAGGAAAAAAAACAGAACTTCTCATAGAAAAAAAAAGAACAAACCTACAATTTGGTCTATGATAAAGAACGGAGGAGGGTTATACCTAAAGCCATACCGTGTTTATTAAACAAGAGGAATAAGTTGATAATTCCAGATAAAGCCTTAAGCAATATTGAACTTTTACGATACGCTAGCTGTTTACGCATACCTTTCTTCAGAGGTGTTTTTATGAAGGATGAACTACCATCCGTAGTAAATAATAACGAGACTGGTATAGTGAATCTTGATAATGCTAACGGTCCTGGCACTCATTGGGTTTGTTACAAAAAACTCGGTGAAATAGTTTACTACTTTGACAGTTTTGGAAACTTACCGCCTCCGAAGGAACTTCTTGAATACTTCAAATCTTCAAAAATTGTATACTTTAACTATGATGGACAACAACCAGAAGATACATCAATATGCGGCCATTTGTGTTTAGAATTTTTAAAGAAAAGCATTAGTTGTCTATAAATAAGTGGTAATTAACCTATGAGCATTCAGTTATGTCTCAGACCCTAACACTATCAGGTAGGAGCTCTGTGCTCTCTATCGATTATTTCCCGCCTATTGAGTTGAGTTCTCTTGATGAGTATGAAATCGGTCTTCTCAGTTTTGAATCGTACAACTCAATACCAAACGTTGATGAAACAAACAACCTGTTTCATTTCGATAAAGATAAAGTAATAACTATTCCGAAAGGTGCGTATGAGGTGCAGGACATAAGAGACTATATACAAGAAAAATTCCAAAAAATAACAACAAAGGAAAAGAAATACTATATCCAACTAGGAACCAACAACAATACTTTAAAATCTATGTTAAAGTGTACTGTGGAAGTAGATTTTTCTAAGCCTAATTCCATCGGAAAACTATTAGGATTCGGTAGTATTAAAGCCGAACCTGGAATCAGTTATTACTCAGAAAACGTTGTAGACATCTTTAAAGTAAACACAGTAAGAATAGACTGTAATATAGCCACCGGATCATTCATTAACAACAAACAAGGTCATATGATTTTCCAATTCTTTCCCGCTGTACCACCTGGTTATAAACTGGTAGAGATACCTAATCCTGTAATTTACTTGCCAATCACTACCCGGACAATCAGCAACATTACACTAAAAATCATGGACCAAGACAATAGACTGGTAGATTTCAGAAATGAAAGAATTACAGTTTGTTTACACTTAAAGAAAAATAAGTAGTGTGAAAAAAAACCTTTTTCAATTGTGTTTTAATATATAAGTAAATTTCTTTTGGAAAATCATTATTATGTTTGTACACGTTGAAAGTTGAACACCTGAAATGATAAGGCACCACATAATTGATAAATTCGGCCACTCTTTGTATACACAAAAACGTGAGAGACAAGTAGAGCTAGAAGATGATAACGATGAAGAAGATACTAAAAGATTTAGGGTTGCATCTGATTATGAAACAGCACGTCAACCGGTAACAAAAGGTTATTTAAACCGTTACTATGTTAATAAACTAGATTTAAAAAGTGTGGAAGAAAAACTTGTTCACATAGATGAAAAGTTGGACAAATTGAAAGAATTAAGCGATCGATTTTCCACATTAACACAAAACTTGAAATCTTCTAATGATGGTCTTGAGGAAGCGGTAAAAGAAGTAAAAAAGACAATTTCTCCTCCTGAAGGATGTTGCTTTGATGCTAAAAATAGGAGAATCACTAATGTTGCTCAAGGAATCAACAAAGATGATGTAAGCACTGTTAGCCAAACATTGACATACGATCAGGAAAAAGACATCTTTAAATGCGGTGATAAGGAATTCGACTTGGTTGTAAATAATCCATTAACTCCTGTAATAATAGCTAAAGATAGTAGTATAAGTGGATTTGCATCTTATCGTGGTGGAGATTACAAATTTCGCACACATGTATATCGGGTAAAAGATCGGCTTATAACATACATGGGATCAAAGTTTGTTTGGAATGAAGAAGAACGCATGATCAAACCTGAATATGATGGTCAACAAACTAAAAATATATCGAAATATCATTCTGAACCCTCGATATCAAATTAGGGAAACTCTTGACATATCCTGATAATAAGTAGAAAAAATCAGATACTTTACAGAATGAATAGTAGTTATATTATATCAAACATCTTCATTTATATTTTAGATGAAACCAGGACCCCTTTGACTCTAGAGGGTAAGAAAAACTTCTGTTCATTTTCTTATGTTAACCCAGTTTATGAATAATGGGATTATCCTTTAAAAAGAAGAGCACTGGTGATTTAAGAGTTAGTAGGCCACCTGCATCAGAAGAGTTAACAGTTGAAAACATTAAATTTCTACAGGATATTGGTCTGCATGTAAATAATAATGGATATACTGGATATAACGCACGGTCCAACTTTCGACGAGACTCTATGGGAAAAAGAGTATCACACCCACAACCCCTACGCTTCATCGAAATTAAACAATAACGATGAAATTAGAATTCCAATCCAACAGCAAGATGTCTACACCCTTCCTTCTGAGAGTTGTTTGTACATCGAAGGAACAGTAACAAAAAAGGATGGCACTATTGGAACAACCATTCCTTTCGTTAGTAACCCGATGGCGTTTCTTTTTGATGAAATAAGGTATGAAATTTCAGGAGTTACCATAGACTCTACAAAAAGGGTAGGGATATCTAGTACACTGAAAGGACTATGCTCATTATCACCAAACGCAAGAAATCTACTAGCGGTTGCTGGGTGGGTTAATCCCAGTTCAGATTCCATAAAACCCAATGCAAATGGTAATTTTGATTTTTCTGTGCCGTTAAGGTTGTTACTAGGTTTTGCGGAGGATTACAATAAGATATTGATAAACGTAAAACAAGAATTGGTTCTGTTGCGATCTTCAAATGACAAAGACCTTATTATAGCACCCCAATCAACGACTGAAGAAGCTCTGGAATGGAAATTATACTTGAATAAGATAGTTTGGAGAGTCCCACACTTGAAACTGGCAGATGAACACAGGATTACACTTTTAAGGCAGTTGAAAGCTGATCGTGATATCGTTCTACCATTCAGAAGCTGGGAATTGCATGAATACCCTATTCTACCGGAGACAGAAAGACATACATGGACTGTAAAGACTTCTAATCATTTGGAAAAACCTAGATATGTGATAGTTGGACTGCAAACGGACAGAAGAAGTAACATAACTGCTGATGCAACATTATTCGATCATTGTAAACTTAAAAACTGTAAACTGTACCTTAACTCTCAATTCTTTCCATACGACAATTTAAATGTTTCTTTTGAAAAGAAGCGGTATAGTATTTTATACGACATGTATGCAAGATTTCAATCTTCATATTATGGCAAGGCAAACACACCATTACTATCACCAACTGAATTTAGTTCAAAAGCACCTATCGTGGTTATTGATTGTTCAAAACAAAATGAATCCGTTAAATCTTCTAGCGTGGATATTAAATTAGAAATGGAGTTTGAATCCAACATACCTTCTAATACAAGTGCGTACTGTTTGATTCTTCATGACAAAATTGTAACGTACACACCTTTAACCGGTATAGTAAAGATGGTTTTATAAGCCTCAGCAAGACAAGGTATAAATAGCAGTCACTTAAGCAAGGATTCAGTTTATATTTGTCAGTGGTTGAAGCAACATATGATACTGTAGACATGAATTCTTTAACGGACAAAGATAAAAGCAGTACCAAAGTGGAAGAAGAGGTGGTTGTTAGAGAAGAAGAATATGACGCAAAAGTTAAGCTTTGTGAAGATGAATTATCAGAGTTTCTAAAATTCCATACTCAAGATAACAATGATATGGACAGTTGTGAAAACAGTGTTTTTGTAACTAACTCAGCGCTAAAGAGGAAGAAAACCCCCGAAGACGACCTTCCTCTTAATATGTTAACGGATATTTTCCTCCGTATATTTTACCCCATTTCAAGATGTATGTCTAAAGGCATTGCAATCGGATTAGTGAAGGACCTATCATACGCACCTAACGCAATTTTAAATCATGGAGCAAAAATGTTGTTTTTTTCGGAGCATGCTTGGGACTCATTCATAAAACATTTGCACTTAATCGAATGTTATTTGGCTAAAAACATGTTTGGTAAAAAAACGGCTGTTCGGTTATTGGATTGTGACATAGAAATAGATATTTATAAGTATCGTGGAGGACAGCAAATACGTTTCAGAGACCTATCAAAACACGATATTAAGATTCAACTAACAAGAGAAGAATTTTATGTTTTGGGTTGTGCCGCTTCACCTGTAACTAGATACATGAAACAACTAACATTTTCAAGCTCTGTAATAAAAGAATATTTAGTGGATGCTATGGATCAATACCCTGACTCCCAGATTCTACACGGACCGATCGATACATCAATTTTTAATCGAATCCCCTATGAGGTTGAAATGTGGCGGAGTATAAAAGACTACGAGATCAATAAGACTACAACGGATGACGTAAAAGAAAATATTGAAGAAACACAGCCAATCTAAGTGTGTTTTAGTTTGAAATAAAAAAAACTAATTTAAACTCGTGGGGTAGGCCTACTTGGGGATGATGCCCACGTTAAATATACATCAACGCGCCTTAACTGTACGGCCTGGTATAAATATAAAACCTACCGTGGTGTGGAAATCAGTTACTTGACATTCTTACCATGGAGCAGAGGGTATGGTTCTCAGACAAAGTTAAAACAATAGAAGAGAAACCCTGTGTGATTGAGTTCCAAGCTTTTCGTGGAAATACAAATGAATATGTTGTTAAGGAGTTAGTAATTTTAGATTTATTAACGTACGTTGTCTATCCCTTTATGTTTAAACCACCACATTCTTTTAAAAAACTAAATTCTAAAGCCAAGTTAACTAATAAGTGGGTTACTAGGAATTTTCATCACATTGCATGGAATGAAGGATTTTTAGATTACAACACTGTAGATGATGTAATGTATCACTTTTGTGCGAAATTCAACCGTATTTACACTAAAGGTTTGGAAAAACGAAGCTGGATTCAAAAATATACCATTGGTAACGTGATTGATGTAACGATTGACTCAAATTTTAAAGTGTGTTATGACGGTATTTGTCTTGCAGGCAAAAACAAATGTCATCGTCAAGGTCAATGTGCTTTAAAAAATGCATACCGTATAGCATCATTCCTAAACCAAAAGGAGAGCTGCGGTAGTGGGGGAATCGATGGGTATAAATATGAGGAAAGTGTGCAGACAACACATCAGTATTGTTCCAACCTAGGACAGGAAAACACCTACAGCTTGACCAATAAAGATGGCATCTCAACTCCAGAACCTTGTTGATCAGTTCAACACTCATTCAAAGTCAAGTGTTTTAATTACTAAAAGTGTTCAGAACTTAAGGAACTAAAACATTATATTGTGCATAGAATGAAGAAAATGGAAACATCTATTGGGACGCTATTCTAGTCTCCTTAAGCGATGCACCTTTTACTCCAGGAGATGAACCAAAGTTCCAAATGTTTCTTCCAAAACGGTTTGTCAGCATGTTACAAAATGAGGATCTACGCAGCATCGAACCGGGCTCTCTCTATTTGGTATCTCATGGAGTTAGTGGGAACAACTCTACAGAACTCTCTTTGCACTGTTGTTAGAATAAGAATATTGTACAAATGATTGTATATAAATAAAATATTATAAATTATCATGTTAGTATTTTGTCTAAAATACTAACATGATATTTTTTAAAAACTGATATGGATGACCTTGACCTAAATCAGAAACAACATTTTTACAATCGATTACAAACTAGCTAACCCCCACCCCTCTTCTTTGCGTATAAAACGTTGCTAACAGTTGGGTTTTAATCATTTGGATTGCAGCGAGCCATCTACTCTCTTAATATGTCCGCAACCATTTTGAAGATTAAAATTGCCTTTCCGAACTATACTCACTTTCAAACTAGGCTAAATTCTTTTGAAAAAAGTTTACATAACTCTGTCGTAAACAATTCCAAATGGGAATTATCCGAAGCAGGGTTTTTTTACACTGGGAAGAATGATGAAACTATATGTTACTACTGTGGAGGAGGATTAAAGGATTGGCAAGAAGAAGATGATCCGTGGCAAGAACATGCACGATGGTTTCCAAGATGCCCCTTTGTGGTTGTTAACAAGGGCAAGACTTTGTGAACAAATATTCCAAGCGAATAAATAAAAATGTGATAGTTAAAAAGAGAAGCTCAACCAAAGGCGTAGGAACAAACGAACCTGTGCAAAAACAAGGATCGGAGTGCATAGTATGTTTGTCCGCAGAGAGGGAAATTGTGTTTTTACCTTGCAAACATTTTTGCAGCTGCATCATGTGCGGCCTAAGTGTTGACAATTGCGTTTATTGTAGAACCCTATTATTTCTGTGATGAAAATATTTATGGTGTAATACGAGGCCCTTTAAAAAGATTAGTGGTGGGGGGGGTAGCTAGGAGGGGGGGGGGGGGGGGATGGACTTTACCTATAAATACAAGAAGATAGTCCTATGCCTTCAATCGTTCTGCAGACTTCCTAGAGGCAACTACAGCTCAATACAACAATTATGTCTCTCAAGGTGAAGTTT